>NC_135999.1:7747468-7909968 GCF_048128805.1 Centroberyx gerrardi | reverse complement strand
GGTGTAATCCAGTGAGAAGGGAGGGACGGAGGGCTTGAGGGGAAACGAAGGGAGGAAAGGCTGTTCTTTTCTCTTTTTATCTCATTGTGTATGACACGGAGTGCCTCTTTCGATATCAACAGTGGGGACTCAGAGATTTTGAATGTTGAGGATTAAAATGGAGGCTGCCGGGACGCTGACATCTTCGGCGCTTGTCACGCGTGCGCGTGTTTTGAAATGTTAAACACACTCTGAAAAATTGCTCTTACTTGCACTTATCTTCAGTGAAACTTAATGCCGAATGAACAGAATATATTTTAAGCATAGCGGGGGTATCACAAGGCCAGAATCCAATTTGACGCCGCTGTGTCTGGACAGAGAAATTTTCATCTTCACCTATTTTAGAAACACCATCAAACACAGAGAGAGAGAGAGAGAGCATACATCTCATGTCTTTCACACTTGTTACACACGTTAGTCTTCACTGATCACACACACACACACACACACACACAGTGGACCTGAGGGTATTAAGAGACAATGAGATGGAACAGTATCCCATGTGCGGAGTTGGAAGCATTGCGTGACCGCACACCATATGTGCGATCTCCATATAAGCGCTAGTGTGACAATGCAAACAGCGCACTTCCCTTCGCATGTGTGCGAATATTTGCAAAATGTGTGTTTGCACACTGTGTCACGTCTCCCTTTCTCTCTCTCTCCTCTCTCTGCCTCCATCTTTGCCCCTCCATGTGTTTGTGTGCGCGTGCGTGCATATGACATCTATCTGCTGGATTAAGAATAATGCCCTGATCCCGTCGCAAACTAGGCCAGCGCTCCGTGTTAGCGGCATCTCTCCCCGCACACGCGCGTCATTCAGGGTGAGCTGAAACAATACAACAACAGGCTTCTCTCCGCTGACCCCCGTTTACCCCAAGACACAACAAGCTGTCATCCTCGGATGAAATAGGAATTCCAGTTGAAATACAACTCCTACAGAACATAACAAACCGGCTCGTTTTTCAGAGGCTCTGGTAGTAAAGTGTTGTTGTATTGCAGCATTCGTAGGCAGACTGTGCAAAACCCATTGAGAGCGGTTTAGGATTCTGCCTAGGGAGGCTAAAGGTAACGTGACACTTTACCCTCGGTCCGCATCAAAGCACTTGTGTCTTATAAAAGCTGCGAATTCCTATTTCCCTTTTTTTGACCAAGCCAAAGCACTGATATAAAAATGTCATGGGCATCAGTAGTAAAAACCAGATTTTCTCAGTTACTGAAAAAGAAAATGACCTTTTCATACATGAGATATTAGGCTTCTGTACGACACTGGCAACATGGAAGCGGTTCATGCGATGAGTGATTGACCTGTCAGCGTTTCACCACACCGCGGGCCGCCGCAGGGCCTTGAGGTATGAGAGGCTGACTGGGATCTGAAAGGTGGTTGGGTCAGTCTCCCACAGTGACAGCGCCGCTGCTTTTGCTTACCTTGCACCCTTGAGCAAGGCACCGAACACCAGCTGCTCAGTCGCTTTCTTAGTGTGTCAGCGCTTTGTTCAGCTTTCCCCCAAACACACAGTCAAGGGTCTGTATTGCTTGAGTTATATATTGTGAATTCCATCAGCTTAGTTTTTTTATTTTATTATCAATTTAGATTCTGCTTGTCATATTGCGGCAGTGTGTTTTCAGTCATCTTTTTTTTTTTTCTATTTTTCAGAAATTTAAGACTAAGTGAAATATGTGGTGGTTACCCTGTGACATAGATACTATTACTATTATTGTTCAAGGCCCCATACCTGCACACTAAGCAGCTTTTATAGCATATTTGATGCATTTGATACACTATGAAAAGATATACCTTTGTCAAGTTGGGCAAAAGCTGACACCATTTGTTTAGTAAGGGCATGTCAGGATAAAGAAGCCAGAGAACTTGCAATATTATAAGAGAAGATTAGGCAGAAGTGCGTGCTTGTTTGTGTGTGTTGGCGCATGCATGCATGTGTGTGTGCTTGTGTGTGTTTTTATTCTAATTTGTTTGCGTATATATATGTATGTAAGCTTGTGTAGTGTTTAGATTAGACAAGAGATTACAGTGTGGTAAGTATCTGGTTTCGTGCAAGCGTCACGGCTCCTGGCTGCTGATGGATGAGGTGAAGTCATGAGTCTCTGGAATGAGATGAAGAGGCAGGGTCGCGAGGTTCAAAGGTCGCTGCCCCGGGGATTAGTTTGGGGTGTGAAACGGAGCCGAGCAGAGTTATTTTCTTAGATGGATTGGGTTTCTTCTCTGTGATTAACTGATATTGCCTGACGCAGTGGAAGTGCAAAGAAATGGCAAGATCCGGGGTGACATGATAACCCATACCACAGTACAAAATGTCAAAATGTCAACATCTGCTCCTGGCAGTTCAGAACGTGATGGAAACACTGGGCGACTTCTACTGTGGACTGAGAAAGGAGGACCAAATGACGAAGAGGCCGCCATTGAACCATTGGTCAAAATCTAGCTTTGACAACACTAAAACCTATCGACTTATTTTGGTCATTATCTAAATAATGTATGGTATATTTTCTGACGTTATATATTGTATTGCATTTAAAATCTTAACACATCTCTAGGTGTTCATGGTCAGGTGTTCAAGACAAAACAGCCTAATCTAAATGCTCAACAGCCCCTTCCATCAACCTCGGTGCCACATCTCTCCACAGAAGCTGACAGAATTAGGTCAAACCACAAAAGTGTTCAGAACTAGTGTAGCCTACACACAAAATTAAAATGGCAATCACAAGTATGTGCTGATAAAAGCCTTGTACCGTGCATATTGTTTTAACTGAATGAAAAGGTTACTGTATGTGTGTTATTAGGACTGCTGTTTACATTCTGGGTGGAGGACACACAATGTGCCTTGGAATGCTGTAGCCCCATTTTCATAGAATTTGTGGCACAGTGACCTTGTAGCGCTTGAGTCCTTCAATAAGTTTTCCATCATTACCAATTAATGTCAATCCATAAGCGGGACGGATTAGGCTGGCAAAAGAGAGGAAGACAGCCCATGTTGATGAGACAGAAAGCTGGCCGGCCTGCTGCTGAAGCATCCTAGTGTGCTGCTGGAGTACTTGGCCCAGAGCAGTGAGGCTATTAGCAGCTAGCATAGCTGTGCGCCCATCCGTGAGAAATGGGATCTGACCGGCGTTAGCTTAGCGTTAGCTTAGCAGGTGCACCCGTCTGTGAATAGCAGAGGCCCTGATAGCATTAGCTTAGCTCCAACTTAGCAGAGCAGCGATCTGTGAGTAATGCGCTGCGACGAGCGCTGAGAACACCCTCTATTCTTCTTTATGGGAAGCCAGCGCTGACCCAGTAAAGTAAAGCACCCAGTGGGTAGCCCATGTGTTTCTAATGACCTGTGTATAAAAGGAGACCCTATTTGATTAATTCCTCCCCTTGTGTTTCTAACAAATTAACCCTGATTAACTAGGCACTAGCCAGACCCTGGGGCAGCTATGGTGGGTAAGTGGCATGCTAATTGGACATGCATTACTATCGGCATTAGAAATAATGTGCATTTTATCATATGTTGTAGAATCAGTGTAAAACTGCTAACAGTATCTGCTGCTTGGTAAAGACAAAGTAAGCTAGACCAAAGTTAATCCACATAGCCCATACATTTACCAAGGAGTGGCCACAAATGACTCCGGGACAAACAGTTTTATGTGCAACAAAACAGTGTTTGAACAAACATAATTTAACACTCGCGATTTAGTTGAGGTGCCGCTGCAGATAGATGGACGCTTACACCCTGCGTGAGATTTTAAATCCTTGTTTATCTAGAATGTGAAGTTTTATCAGGAACTGTGGCATTCAATTGTGTATAATTTAATTTCCTATCTTGAAATAGCCCATTTCACCAAATGTTTTCTAATTAACACTTATGTGTGCTGCAGAAGGATGATAGCTGTCTCTCTGTGTTTATTGGCCCCAACAATCCAATTTCATTTCCAGGACAAAAACGAGCAGCTGATAATTCGCTCTTAATGTGCTGGTTTGATGTTAATGTGTTTTAAGTTATGGTGCTGGCCGGCTGCCCACCCACTCTGGAGGCTGGCTATCATGGTCCTGGCTCGGGCCCCGATATTGGCCTCGTTCCTCAACTTGTCTGACAAGCCTGACTCAGTTCTCATTTGGGGAATCATCAGCTAACCGCCCACCACCATATACAACACTACGCAGCTGGATCTTTCCCTGGCAAGGGCTGTAATTACTCATTGCCTGCCCAGCTATCTACATAAACACACACACACACACACACACACACACACACAAACAGGAAAATCTGAAGAACAGGCACAGATGCTTGGCAAGTTGCACCGACATTCTGAGCAGCCTTTTTAGATTCTGTAAAAACTTAACACGCACACACACACACACACGCACACGCACACACACACACAGCCAGCATCATCTGCGAAAGTCTCCGAAGGGGATGCGCCTGATATCGATCTGATTGGGAGGTTCAATAACCATTTATCTCCTTCCTCCTCAGAGGGATGATCCACTATTCGGACTGTGAGCAGAAATACCCGAGCATTCAACTTTCTCACACACACACACACAGACACACACACACCCGCAGGGTTAGCTACCATTAGCATCTGGGCTCCCCCATCTGCTCCTTACACCTCAAACCGGTCTCTTTTCCCTATGAAAGTTCAGCTTGCTCCTCCTCATCTCCTGTCTTGGGTTTTACGCCTCTGTAGTAATGTAGCATCTCAGTGGGCCTTCTACCCTCGCTCTCCTATTCCCCGTTTCTTAGTTCAATACCTGCAGCACCACAGGGCCGTTCTGTTTCACGCTGCCGACTTCACTGCCATTCATTGATTTGATGTGTTTGGATAGGCCCGTCTGCGTTTCCGCCTCAGATCAGCGAAGTGATTTAGGGCACACAAATTGAAACATCTTTCTGGAGTTTTGGGGGGGGGGGGAATCTGTGGGAATGGAGTGAAGAGTTCAAATCTCTTAGCACAGCACTCCCCAAAGTAAAATAGTTCAATTTCATTATTATTTAATTCACTGGAAGTTAGCACAGAATGTAAGAATTCTGATCAGAGGTTTCTCTTTTCCTACTGTTATCTCCCCACCTGCTGGGGAGGTGGGGTGTTTGACATGAAAACGTATGGGAACCCCTGACTCAGCACATTTTCCCAGCTCTCTACTTTGGCCCTCACAGCCTCGGACCTCCATCTCTAGCTCCATCTCTTCTCTTTCCCCCAAAAATGCACTCTCCATTCTTCAGTTTCATTTTTTGTTATACGTTTCCCCTAATCTTGATACACTATCGTCCTATATTCCCTGAAGGCTCTGTGCTAGCATCTGTTCTTGTAAACTCTATCCCTCTCTCTCCGTCCCCCTAGGTTAAGGCAGCATCTGCCAGCCACACTAAGTCCCTCCACTCTCCTACACATTCCCATTAGCTTCATTTTGTCTTCGCCACTTCTCCTTTTGAAAGCCCTCCTCCCCCTCCGGTGACCCCCGACACCCCCGTTATGATTTCCGAGCTCCTTTGAGGGGCGGTTTATCCAAAAGAAGCGATGTTTATAATTATCTCCGGTTACAATCCCAATCAAAGTGAGGTTCAGCGGCGCAGCGGGCGAACTGGAGGAGTTGAAGCACAGCAGGGCCTGTTCCAGTTGGCAAGAATCACAAACTGTCCAATTTTTAGTTAGAAACTCAGTGATGTGCCTGCGAGGTGTGTGTGAAATATTCAAATTATTGCTGGGGAAACTTTAGGACGCCACTGTTCTGTTTTCTACCATAACACTGCCGCAGTTTCTCACCTTTCGAACCGGCGGCCTTATTCTTTTTCATCCATTTTAAAAGATCGAAGGGCAAAAAAAAGGGCATGAAGGAGATCTTTCACCCCGGCATCAGAGTTTATCACACGTCTTCCGCCGCGACTCGAAAGTGGTCCGGGAAAGGGGGGCTGACTTTGTAATCCCCGCCATCTGTTGTGTAGATCGGATCCCACTGTATGGCGACATTATGTAGGCCACCCTCCGTCCATCCCTCCATCCATCCCTCCATCCATACCTCCATCCCCCACGCACACACACACCAACAGGGGGAAAAGATTGGCACTGTCTAATTCCGTCTGAATCTCTATCTCCCTGTGGACTTTCCTCCCACTCGTTTGTTATCCCTCACTTCCGCCTTGGGATATGCTGAGGAATTTCTGTGTCCATCTTTGTTTTGTCACATGGTGTCCTTCCAATAATAACCATACAGGCAAGCCCACCCCTCCCCAAAAATATCTGAGTGCCCTTTTTTTGCTGGAGCCCCCCCACCTCCAAATGTCAATGCATAATCCTACCAAGCAGCATGACTAATGATCCAGAGCCAGGCCTTGATGATCTTGGGAGAAAGGAGGAGAATTAGAGGGAGAATGAATAAGAGGGGTGTAACGGAGAAAAGAAAGTGGTGGAGAGAATGATGGAGAGCGATACAGGGGGAGAGAAAAGAGCAGGGAGGAGAGAAATAAGCGGGAAGAGGAATCGAGAGAGAGCGAGCGAGCGGGGAGAAGAGCAGAGCATACGGTTGCATCCTCCCCCCCCCCCCCCCCCCCACCGCCCCTCATTAAGTCAGTCAATGTGACAGGAAGACTTACGTAACACCCCAGAGATAGAGGGAGGAGATGGAGAAAGAGAAACAAGGAGGAGGATGAAAGGGGGAGCAAGGAGTGCAACTGTGGAGGGGGGGGAGAGAATTGGGAGAGGGTAGAGAGATAAAGGGTAGAATAAGAGAGAGAGCAAGGAAACTAAGACAGAATTAAACATAAGATACATGGAGAGAGGGAAGGGGGCTAGAGGGATAAAGAGACGGGGGAGAGATAGAAAAAAAAAAAAGCAATTGAAAGATCTACCTTGCCTTTTAGTATGGCTCTGCTGGCTTTACACTTTTCATTTGTTTTGTGGGGGAGAGATTAGCAAGAGGATTAAGAGAGCGATTCTCCCGCTCCTCATTCTTTCTCTTTCCCTCCCTCCCTCCCTCCTCTCTCTCTCTCTCTCTCTCTCTCTCTCTCTCTCTCTCTCTCTCGGATGGGCACACACATATTTGCTCACTCACTCATGCACTCACTCCGTCACTCCCTCATGCATCGCACACACAGTCACACACACACACGCACACACTGGCATGTATGAATTGCGGTATTCATGCAAAGACATACAAAGATATGCACAAAAACACACATGCACCCACACACAATCGCGCATTCACTCACACACACACACACACACACACACACACACTGTTCTTCATTCAGTCATTCAGGTAGATTTGGCCTGGGGCCAGTGAGGGGAAGAGGTGATTGGGCAGCTTGGTGCTCTCTGCCCATGTTTGGCAGTAAATCTCTCTCGCTCTCTCTCTCTCTCTCTCTCTCTCTGTCTCTCTCTGTCTCTCTACTGTCCATCTCCTGCTCTGTCTTCCTCTCTCGCCCCCCCGTTCCCTTGTTCATGCTTTCCCTTTCTTTCCTCTTTCCCCCTCCATTTCTCTCTCCGTCTCTCTCTGTCTGTCTGTCTCACTCACTCTTATGTTCTGTCTGTCCATTCTGTTCTACCCACTCTCTCTCTCTCCCTCTCTCTCTCTTTCTCTCTCTCTCTCTCTCTCTGTTTCTCTCCTTCTCTCTGAGAAGCTTAGCTTTTCTCCCTCTCTCCCTCCCTCCTTTTAAACGGCAAAAAGCAATTTCTCTCCCTTTGTCAGGGCGGTTGGCGGTAAGCCCTTAAGTAGGGATTTTCTGGTTTGGCTGGAATGCCATTAGGCGAGCTGGCGGTGACGTGCCGTGACTGACGTGCCGAATCTTTTTGATGTCATGATGTCACAATCCAGCGGAGGCCGCGGTTATGATATTGTTGGCGTCCCCGGAACGAGGGGCTTTAGTGGTCATGTCAGGAGTAAGTCTTCATAAATCCTTTATGGCACAGAAATATTAAGCTTCTTTGGTGGTACAGGGACAGAGGGAAAACATGGTGGAACGTGCACACACATATTCACATGTACAGAAAAAAAAGACACACACACACACCTACACGCACAAACACACACCGGAAGACACACGGATAGAATAGACTCCCAAACTTGGAACACACTCCTAGGTGTACTCACACACACACTGACAGGCGAACACACACATTTCCAGGCACACACTACCAGCCACAGTGTTCAACAATGTTCTGATCTATTTGGATTTGGATTTTTGGAACAATCCTAGTGACTGCATCATTTTCCTTTCTCTCTCTCTCTTACTCTCTCTCTCTCTCTCATCCCTTTTCATCTCATCCTCTTTCTCTGTTCCTCTGTTTGCTCTCTATCACGAACAGTGCACACTCACACACACGGCATCTCCCTTTCACACACAAACTGGGATTTTTCCTTTTTTTTTTAATACAACAGAAATACCAAACATAATGGTTTCAGACGTGCAGATGACAGATTATATGGCAAATACATTACATGGTATTCTGATGCTTAAGTGCACTAAGAAAAACACATGATAATCCAATACAGAATCCATACATGTATGTATAAATATGCAGATATGAGACATACTAAAGATGCCTCATTAATACAGTAGTTCTGGGGAAAATGTGATTTGTTGTCACATTATGGGAGCGGTATTACTGTCCATTAATAAATTCTTCCTGTTCTACATTTAGTGACATGCACATATTCATGCATAAACTGACACTTTAACACACACACACATATAGATGTTGTGGGTTTGAACTTGGCCTTTTTTATTTTTTCCCCATCTTTCCCCATCTCTTTCTCGATCAGCCTTCCATGCCATCTAATACAACCGAAAGGCCATGAAATGAATATTAAAAACACATAACGCGGAGATAAATTAACATTTGAACACATCTTTCCCATGCAGCGCCCCCCAAATTCACGCGAACCCCAGAAGACCAAACAGGAGTCCAGGGGGGAGTGGCTTCCTTCGTGTGCCAGGCCACCGGAGACCCCCAGCCCAAGATTGTCTGGAACAAGAAAGGCAAGAAAGTCAGCAACCAGAGATTTGAGGTAGGATGCTGCGTGAAATATTGGGAATACTGGTAGTAATTGACAAGAAAGTGCAGTTTTGTCGTTTTCATGATAGTAAAATGGCTTAAAATGTTTCTCCCTAATAATATATGCAACAGAAAGTCTCCCTAGGGATAATTGACTGTAATTACTGTCATATAATGCCAAACACGCTTATGGATTCAATCAGCGTATCTGCTTTACTTCATTTGCACCCAACAGGTTATAAGACAGTATGGCAACAAAATCAAATACATGCTGCCCAATCCAACTGTTTCATATGTCAGATGATGCCTCGGGCTATATGAGCTTCTTATATAGAGCAGCCTTATTAGTTTCCCGAGGGCCCTAACCTTTAATTTATTTCCCCACCTCAAAAGTCCTTCTTAGACGGAGATCTCGAACCAGCTGCTCTCCTCCCCGGTCAGCGTCACCCAGAGCTCAGGGAGCATTTCCCCTTTAATAAGTCTAGCTTCCTCCAGGTCTCCTTCCTGGTTGTGATTAAATAACTGGGGGAGGTATTTTATTTTTAATCCGCCATATATAAGCTTAGACTACCTATATTTTCTCTCCTTAGTCCTGTCAGTCAGGGATTTTGGTGGGATTTCTTTTTATTGGATTTCAGTTAGCCGAAAAATTCTCCGAATTCGGAATCCAGTTCTGCAGCATTACTGATGCATGCTTGTATTAAGCTTACGCAAGAGCATGGTTTTTGAATTTCCGATTTAGTCGTACTGAAAACTCTATAATCATGAACGCCATTACATAACAAAATTAGGCATATCCTAAAGATGGAAAAGGACATGAAACGGAGACATGCAGGCAGTTACTGAGGGGCAGAGAAGGATCTGTCCGTTCCTCAGCCTTCAACCCCGTCTGTCCTCTCCGCTATCCCCTTCTCCCCACTTCCAAGGCAGTCAGAAGTTTCAATCAGTGCTTTCAATCAGTGAGTGGCTTGTCGAGCGCTACCTGAAAGATGATTCAAAGTGCCCAGTGATGGTCTGGTTAAGATCACAGACTCCGGATCCAAGGATTGAACCCTGCCCAGGACTTTCTCCCCCATATCTCCCCTGCTCTGTCCTTTCAGCTTTTCTTACTGCCACAATAAATTCAAAACTGGGCAAAGGCCTTCGATGAGGTTTTTCTTAAAGGTTGTTGTTGTTCCCATGACCAGGTGATAGACTTTGACGACGGGTCCGGCTCGGTCCTGAGGATCCAGCCCCTGAGGACCCCCAGAGACGAGGCTATTTACGAATGTCACGCCTCCAACTCCGCAGGAGAGATCACTGCCTCCACCAGGCTCAATGTGCTACGAGGTCGGTGTCAACACACACACACACGCACACACACACACACACACACACACACACACAAGCTTGAGTTGTATGCATGTTTCCATCCAACTGTCAGGCTGATTTTTGATGGAAACTTTTGAAAAGCCACAAAAAAACGTTTAAATTACAAGTACCTGAATGTAAAATGTAGCCTGTAGAGTCTTTCCGCTACAAAGAGAAAGAGTCTTTCCGCTATTTCATGACTTATTCCACAAATATTTTTGTTTGTATATTATATGTTTTCTATATAATTTCGACACTTATTGACAAATACCTTAGATTTTAGCATTCCAAATAACTTGATGCATCCTAATAATCTGATGCATCTTAATTTGCATAGAAATACTTGGATGGAAACCCCAGCTTCTTGTTATCACGGTGTCCATAAATACAGAGGCCATCTTTTTAGATTTATATCTAATTAAGTTAGCATCAGCTGACCTGTGGCTCCTCATAAATCATAATGATGAAACTCAAATTTAGCTTGCATGCATAAAGGTAGCTGGTCATGTTGGCGTTGAGATTCTAAACGTAGACGAGGATGTCACCGTTGGCTGGGATCCATTAAAGGTATAATCCAGTCAACATTGTTTTTTACACACTACTGAGTCTAATGCGATGTTGTTCTGGTGATGTTACTGCAACTTCAAAACCATTTTTACAGACGAAATGGGAAGCTTGGGGGATGTTTCCTCAAATGTAGGTATGCTTGCGTCAGCCTGGGGCCACCAAGGTAGACGGTGATGTTAGTGTTCGCCGAGTCCATTAATGCAGATAGTGATGTTAGTGTTAGCTTGAGTCCATTAATGCAGATAGTGATGTTAGTGTTAGCTTGAGTCCATTAATGCAGATAGTGATGTTAGTGTTAGCTTGAGTCCATTAGGAGAACATTATGTAGTTTGAAGCTCAAGAGTGTCTTAGTGAGTGAAGCTGCTCAACTGTGGATAATCACACAGCCTGCCTTTACACGCTCGTCGGGAAAGGACGCACATGCCTATTGTTCTCCTCTCTCCTCTCCCTCTCTCTCTCTCTTTCTCTCTCTCTCTCTTTTGCTCCGTCTCTCCACTCTCTCCAAGGGATAATACACATAGCCTACAGTTCTTCCTCTCTGTTCTGCTCCCTTTCTCTGCCTCGTCTGTCTCTGTTTTTCTCTTCCAGAGTTCTTTCTCTCTCTCTCTCTCGCTCTCTCTCTCTCTCTCGCTTTCCCTCCTTCCCTTTCTCTCTTTCCGTCTCTCTCTCTCCACATGCTCTTAGGGCCACTACACAGCAACCTCTAAATTATTCACATCAGACCACTCTTTGCATCTTCTGTACTGTTCCGCTCCATCCATCCAGAATTTCTCTGTCTCTTAGACACATGACTCGCTTTGTGTGTGAGAGTGCGTTTGTAGGTGTGTGTGTGTGTGTGTGTGCGTGTGTGTGTGTGTGTGTCCGAGCATGCGTACTCGTGTGTGTACATCTGTGTGTGCTCCTGCTTGTGTGTCTCTGTGTCTATTTTCCTTTGGCCTCCTTTGATGGAAACTCCTATCGCCTCTTCTTCGATCTTTATCTGTATAGAGAACATGACCACACGTGCACACACACACACACACACACACACACACACACACACACACTACCTCGCCCTTAATCTAAGACAGTCAGTCTTTATGTAGTGATTAGCCCCTTTCTGCTCCTCTGAGGAGTCATTGTGTTGTGGATGAATAAGAGGCCACCTGGGAGCGGCTAATAGCCCCCGATATACTGTCCGTCCAAATGTCAGTCACACGCACCGTCACAGGCACAGACGCCGCACCACACACACACATACACACACACATATGCGCATAGGTACGCACGAAAAGTCTTGTCAGTCATGTCTCCTCGTGTCCCCTGGCTCTGTACAGAGACAGCTCCAGTGACTGACTGACTGACAGGAGGGATCCGGTGTTAAGGTCAGCCGGCTTAATTACTGGGGATTAGAACGAGGCTAATTGAAACCTTGGCTTGCAGTAAATGGCTCTGATTGGCAAAGGCTGAAATAATAATGATCTTGGGAGCATTAATGAAGGCATTTATATGCTTTAAGATCAAATGTACAGCGAGATATTATTGAGGGCTTGGTAAAAAATGGAGTGGGTGTCCTTTTGAATTAGTCTGAATTGGTACTGCTGAATTACTGAATTAAGTATTTTGTGTCTAAATGTAAGCTCTGTCTTTTAAATGCCATAAAAAAAGATGAAGTTGTGAAGTTCCAACTAATTTCTAGTCTTAAATGTGTAATCATCTTCATTCCCCGTAATATGAATCTAATCCTGTGACTCATTCATGAATGACAAAAACAGGTGTGTGTGCAGGTGCACATGCACTGCACTCATACAGTAGTTCCCATGATTGGAAGGCCAGACTCGCAGTGTTACAGATTTACAGACGGCAAATCCAGCGTGCACTGTGTGTGTGTTACATTTGGGTCTCGTATAAAGAGGACAGTGTTTCGCTCAGCGGTTCCCATGATTGTGAGAGCAGGCTTTTCTACGAGCTGTGAAATGATCTGGATCTCTCACAGTGGAAACGCTCAAGTCGGAGCGCATCCAAATAAAACACTGGGATGTGTGGAGGGCTCCGTCACCGAGGGGGTGTCGAGTTACGCATCTGCTCTGACCTCAGGGGGTTCTTAACTGCTCAGCAGCTCGGTCTCACACGTACACACACACACACACACGCATGCACGCACACACACTCTAGCGGCTTTGTCCCAAACACACACTCTGGTGCTATTTACACCTGTCCCCATGATGGATAGCTCCCCGAGGGCTGGCTCTGTGTGTATGTGTATATGTGGGTGTCTGTGTGTGTGTGTGTCTGCGTGTGTGTTTTTGTGTGTGTGGCTACTGTGGTGTGGTATGCGCATCAGCTCATTCAATTCCTCTCAAACCCTTTCACTCATGTCACTTTACACCTTGTCACTTGGTTATCACATCAACCTCAATATTCACACAATAGCAAAATAGCTTTGTGTTATGTATTTGTGTGTGTGTGTGTGAGTGTGTGTGTGTGTGTGTGTGTGTGTGTGTGTGCATTTTCACATGCATGCATGCCTGCCTTTTTTTGTGTGGTTGTAGGTTCCTGCACGCAACTTTGTGTGTCCACGTTTGCTACTCGTTTTGTGTTTTTGTGTGTGTTTGTAGAAGAGAGAGAGACACAGAGAGAAAGAGAGAGAGAGAGAGAGAGAGAGAGAGAGAGAGAGAGAGATGCACGATCTCGGTAGTAGCAGTCTAACTGTGCATCCTCCACATTCAGCCCAGTGTCCCACCCCAGGTAGATGAAATAGAATGCATTATTCCTGCCTACGAGGGGCTGGCTTTGAAGTGAGCGTTTGCATAATGAAAGCAGAGAGAATCAGGATTGTTATGCTCTATGGGTCCCTTGCGCTCTCTCTCTCTCTCTCTCCCTTTCTCTCCGTTTCTCTCTCCCCCTCTCTCTCCCTTGTTCTGTCTGTTTTTCCTCTGTCTATTCCATTCCGTTCTGTCTCTCTATTTTGCGCGATCACCCTCTTCTGCCACCCGCCCACGCAGACGCACTCGCACTCGCACACACACACAAACACCTACTCATCTTGTTCTCTTGGTTTATTATGTCCGTGTTTCCATTTGTCGGCGTTGTGATTGATTGAAACCGGAGCTGTTAAAAGGCCACACACGCACTCGCACAGCTAGTGTCTCAGGACCCGTCGGCTTTGGTTCGATGGGCTAGTACCCGAATTAGCATCTCCTTGGCGCGGTTCAGCGCTAGGATTTCCCGTTAATGAGGCTCTGTGTGGTCGGGAGGGATAAAGTCACAAGGGATTCTGGGTATAAAAAAAAAAAAAAAAGAACAGGGAAAAACATTAAAATAGATCGCCTCCTTCATAAAATACAGCACAATCGCACACACACACACAAAGGCTCGATCAAGCACACTCCCCCTGCCCATCTGTCCTTTCTCACCAGGTCTATCTTTATCCACTTTATTATGGATGACTCATGAAGCTGACATTTTATCTCGCTGTTTCGGAGTGCAGCCGAGAAGAAAGTTCAGCGTTTGTTTTCGGAATCTGATTTGCTCTGTCCCTGTTTGATTCCAAGGGAGAATATAGTGTCTGTTCAGTTTGATTGAGTTCAGCCCCCTTTGATCCCCCCCCCCCCCCCCCCCCCACACCTCCTCCAAGCCTCGTCCCCTCCCCTCTCTTAAATCTCCCACTTCAATTGAATGAAGTTGGCCCACCGCCTTTGATTTCCTTTATCACAGTGAAATGACTCTTCATGTTTGATTTAATTGCCTCGGCTGTCTGCGAATTCGCATTTGATTTGCCGTCCCAAAAGGCTGTCTGTCCCAGTGGAAGTGACTTTATTGGACTCATCTATTGGATTCATACAGAGGGTGAGCCTCCAAAGAGGGCTCTGTGCAGTAGACAAAAACCCAGCTCAATTGTTACTGATTCCCAGTAGAATAGACACTATTTGATTCTCAATTGATTCTTATTCGAAGAGCGGTTTGCCTAAGGCTTCCGCGAGATAGTTTGTCAGGTGGACCAAAATGTTACTTATTCTGTTTGACCTCGCTTTTTGATTCTTCTGGAGGCCTGCCTTGGGGCTGGGAAACTGTTGTGAAGCATATTTTTGAATCAAAATCTGATTCCTGCATTGGATTCTTCGTGAGGACGAGTTTCCTTTCTACCCCTCCACCCGGGAAAGACCGTACCTGCTAAGTTCAGAGCTTAACCCGTGTCCCTCCATGTCTGCAGCATCATGTTATCCACTATACTGAACACAGACGGTCTGTTTTTGATGTTATACGGCGAAAGCCCTGAGGACGTTCCCATGCTCTAGGTGAGCTGTGTCTAGCTGTGTCTGACTCCTGTATTTAACTCTTCCAGAGGACCAGCTGCCCTCGGGGTTCCCCACCATAGACATGGGTCCCCAGCTGAAGGTGGTGGAGCGCTCTCGGACCGCCACCATGCTCTGCGCCGCTAGCGGCAACCCCGACCCGGAAATCACCTGGTTCAAGGATTTCCTGCCGGTCAACACGTCCAATAACAACGGGCGAATCAAGCAGCTCCGCTCAGGTAACCGACGGGTTTTATCCCTCCATTCCCCTCGATCCCGCTCTTTATTTCCTCCCTTAAGTTTTTTTTCTTCCTTCTGCTTTGCTTTTATCCCTATTCTCTCTGGGCCCTCTCTCTACATCCACTCCCTCCCTCCCTTCTTCTATCTTTCCCTCCCACCCCTTTCTCTCTTTTTCTATTCCCACAATACTTCTGTTTCTCTTGCCCTCGTTCACCCTTTTCTTATTGCTGCTCCACACTCCTTCTGCCGTGGTTATTGGCTGTATTCCTCAGCTGCTCCTCTCTGCTCCCGTGGTATGAGTTGACTGTGTATGGTTGCCAACCTCCTAAACTCTTCAAGGCCTTAAAAAACCGAATCCGGCGCCTCCCAACTCTCTCTGCTTTTCTCCGAACTCCCTGAGGTCTTCCTATGCAAATCACCATCATGAAAGGTTTACCTTTTTCGCTTCGCTTAAAAACCTCCTAAAATCATTTGAAGGATACACATTCGTATCTCAAGAAATGTCTCCATTGAAAAGTATTTGTATTGATTCCAAAAGCTGTGTAAACTGAGGTGATGGTGGCATGTACAGCAGGAATGGCCTCTCCAAGATATCTCACTGCTGTGACTAAATGATCAAATGAACTTCTCTTTCTTCATTTCCATGGATCTGAAAGTGTGTCCCGCGTGGGCGCGACACTGACTCACAGACATTCTATCCATGTTATTTGTAGAAACACATTGACCGACTTTGTTGCATTCAAAGAGAAAGAAATGCTAAAAACAAAGTAAGAAATTCTGTTACAGTCAGCCATTCAATCCTTCTGCTGTTTCCTATAGCCACAGTAGTGTGTGAGATCGCCACATGTTGTAGCTAAGACCCCCTCCCTCCTCCTCAGTCCTCCTCCTGCTTCCAGGGTCCAACTCTGGACCCCAAAACCCCCTCTCCTTGTGATTGGACACCCAACTCTCTGGCTTCTTTATGACTGGATAACAACCTCTCTGCTTCTGTCCCTGTTTTCATCTCTGGCTCAACCCTGTTCAGACTCCCCTCTTTGACCTTTATGTTACCAAAAAAACAAAAAAAACAAAAAAAAATAGAAAAGTTAGCAATTGTTACAACTCAAAATGTCAACACAAATATTTGGTATTTTAGTCTTGCTCTTCTATGTGATGATTACACAAATAGATCATGATGTTCTAGTCTTGACTTTTACAACTCTTTTTAGCACAAAGCTCTGTGTAGATAATCAATATCCTTGACCTTTTTGGAGTTCCAGTACTGTTCAAGGTGTTTCTACTAAGTCAACTCCTCTGTGTAACCAGTGGTTCCGATTGTAATGCCATGTCTATGCTGTTTCTTTTCTCTTTGTATCTTTTTAACCACAGAGTCCTTTGGTAAGTGCTTCTGTTCCGAGGCCCACACCCTCACTCTGTCTATCTCTCTATACACACTAATGTTGCTACTGTTGCTGCTGCTGCTCACCTTTACAATACTGAGCTGTTATTAAAATGCATGGCATGCATTTTACTAACGGTCACACAGATAATATGTCACACAGACGCACACCCACACACACACTCTTAAGTAGTGTAACATAGACGCTGCACACAGGATGCACACACACAGACACGCACACACACACACACGTTTCTGTCACCCTAGAGGTAGCTGGCCTCACCCTCACCTGTGCACCTACACCCTTCCCACACCCAAAAAAATGAATATAACTTTCTCCTCACACTCACCTATTTACTCCTCCGCTCCCGCACTTATTCAATCACTCTCTTTTCCTCACTCACTCACTCAATCACTCTCTCCCCTCTGCTGTATAGAGTTACCAGTCAATAAGCCATCAACTCCAGATGGCTGTTAGGTAGGATTCTAGTGGAGCCACTGTTAGAAAATCAATGGCTACTAGGTTTCAGACTGTACAGTATATATACTGAGTCCTCCTGCTAACCTGCATACTACTGCATAGAAGAAAAGGATTGATTGGCCATGTACATTTTGACTTTTTTTGCTTCAGCATAGTTTAACCAGGCAAATCAGAGGAAAAGTCCACCCTTGGATACTCTTACACTGTTATAAATCATCAATCTGTCAGTGCATTCCAGGAGTTATTTTTTTAAGTGTTTTAAGTTACCTTATTTGATGTACCGACTTTCCCTCAACCTGCCTCAGTCAGTGATTTCCTACATTTCCCAGAATGCCTTTCAACAATTCCCAGAGAAGTCGCCTGGACTTGTTGCATTCACTACATATAAGTGGTGAGAGTGATAGCGATAGCAGAGCAAGAGGTTTTCACATTTAGAAACTGCTAGAGTAGCGCCCTTACTCAAAACGCAACATGTCTTGTGGCTGCATTGCATTCTGGTCAATTGAGGCTGATGTCTGCAGAGAAATTGATATCTCTTCCTCTTCTATGATGGATTTCTCCCTGTATGGTTGTTGAACATCGGTGCAAAATGGTGAGTCTAGACAGAAGCCCTTGCTCTTTTACTCTGAGGGACTGACACCAGACAGCTGAAGAATTTTCTGCTATTAAACTCCAAAGTAGCTGCACTGGAAGTATCTCAACATCACATCGTCTACGCTTGGCCGGTTATCCGCGGGAATAAGAAAAACACACCACCAGACAACAAAATGGGCGCAGAAATGTAAAGTACATCACTTACAAAAACTGTTTGTTTTAACAGTGTTAAAGTGTTTTAGGGTGGATTTTTCCTTCAAGAATAGAAAACACTTACACAATCTAGTATGTGTTGTGTACTGTACTTTACTAAATGCACCACACTACTCTTGGAAAGCATCCTAGAGAATTAAAAGAACAGAATTAGAGTAAGTCCATCCTTGCACTGACCTCGTTGTTTTCGACCTGTGTGGAGGAAGAAGTTGAGACTCAAGGCAGTTAGTATACTGAGACCCAGTCCACCTCTTAGAGACCCACATGACTCCCCCAGAGGAGGACTAGTGCTGTGCAGACGTGTCCTAGCGCAGCGTAGACACCGCCCACCTCCCACAGCCACATCTGCCCCTGCTGCAAGTCAATGAAGTCAAATCAATAACCCATCTCCTTATAGCTCTGTCACTGTCTGTCACTCTGTCTATCTAGTATCTGTCTCTCTCCTCTCAGGCTTATTCTGCCTTTATTTACGTTATTTATTCTGTCTTTTTCTCTCTCTTTTCTTTGCCTCTCTCTCTCTCTCTCTTCCTCTCACTCTCTAAGGATCTGTATATTGAGTCTTTCTCTCTAAAATTTGATTCTTCTCCTTCCCAAGCCCCCCAACCCCCCTTTTGCTCCCCCCTTCTTTCAGTATCCCACCCTCCTTCTCCCCTTCCTCCTCCTGTGGTACTAACATTTTCTTCTTCTTCTTCCTCTCTAATCTCGTGCATTCATTGCCCACTCAGGTGGCACGCCCATACGAGGTAAGACTGCTGGGAGGACCGACACGACACAGTGGCCTGATTCCATTCCAACCCCGTAGTTTTCTGCTTCTCTCATAGATCTGAAAAGCTGTGGTTGGGTTAATCAATATGGGATTAGTCCAGGCTTGTTGTTCTCCAGCGGTTACACACTGAGACTCGGCCATAGTGGTAATACCCATCCAGCTGCTTCAGATCTGAAAGAAGTGCGTGGCGATAGCGGCCAGAGGGGGAATTGGAATTGAGCAAGCAATTCATTATACACTGACTTTTA
The DNA here is from genome assembly GCF_048128805.1 of Centroberyx gerrardi. Lineage (NCBI taxonomy): Eukaryota > Metazoa > Chordata > Actinopteri > Beryciformes > Berycidae > Centroberyx > Centroberyx gerrardi. Next base: position 7,890,824 of record NC_135999.1, on the reverse strand, counting down.
ATCGCCTGCCCCTCCTCTCGTCTTCCGTCATCCCTTCATCCCTTCATTCCTCCATCTCAACCTCAACCGCATTTACTCCGTAACACTTCGGAAACCCCATCGCTTCCTTCCTTCACCATATTGTGGATCTCTCCTCCGTCTCCCCATTCCATTTGTTTTAACGCCATTTCGCTTTTTACCACGTCTGCTTCGTTTTTCCGTCTTTGGCTTGTTGTGTTTTTACGACTTGGGTTTTACTCCTCTGTTGCTCAGTTTGAGGTGACGAAGCATACTATCACTTTTCCCTCTGTTTGTTTGGTTCTTTATTCTTTGTTTTTGTGGGCCTGAGTTTGTTTCCTTCTTTCTTTTTTTGGGAGAGGGGGGTCTTGACCTGATCTTGACCCCTCCTCTCGTCCTACCTCGTCTATACTCGCCCAATCAAACGCCCCAGTTTTGTTTTTCCCTCCCAGCTGTTATGCACTCAGCCTGAAAAGTCCAGATGGTGAAGACTCAGACACACTTGCAGAGATGCTCGCGCACACACACACACACACACACACACACACACACACACAAACCTACATTTATTCTCGTTTTTTACCATTCAAAATCCAAATTCTTTTCTCTTTTCTCTCTCATTACTGACAAAAAGCCCCAAACAACCACTTTTTTGATAAAGTTTTTTATGGGCGCTTTTTTGCCTTACCACACCATCTGTAAAAACCTCTTGTTGACTTTTTTGACAGTTTTTCTATTTTCAGGGAGCGAGAAAGCATCGGTCCCTTTCCAAGGCTTTGCGTATGTCGTTCCTTTTTTTTTGTATCTGTTGGCCTTGATGGAGGTTGGTTGATGTCTTTACCTCCTTATTGGGTGGGTTTTAAATGACATCACACTCCTGATCCCATTGGTGGATTCTAACTGGGTTGGGGATATCTTATTGCCATGGCAATAGCTTGGTCCAATTTTATCCTTGAAAACTAAAAAATGAACTTTGTTTGAACTCCCTAATATAACTGTATCTCAATTTTCAGCGAAGACTTTTCAAAATATTGTATTGTGACTGGATTTCTCAACATTTTTGGCTGGTTTGTTTATTTGTGTCTGGCTTGCATGAAGAACATTCTCCGTTTTTTGTAGGCTTTCTATCAGTGCATTTTCGTTTTTTTCTTTCAATTTCCAAATAAGGCAGCTGACCCTTGTTTTGGGCGGATTTTTGCTGCCACTGGTAGAAACTTGTTAATGTCTCCCCATAGATTTGGCCCCCCCTTTTTAGCCCAGAGTTCAGCTTGTTTTTGCTGAACCCCCCCCCCCCCTCAGTTGATCCAGACTCATTTACCCTTTTTATGCAATTCTTCCCATTTCTATGTTGATGTGTCATTTACTATGCACAATTATGAGATGTCTTGCACTGTTTGTGATTGCTCTCTCTTCCTTTCTGTCTGGCTCTCTCTCTCTCTTTCCCTCTCTCTCTCTCTCTCTCTCTCTCTCTCTCTCTCCTTCTCCATCCCTCCATCCATCCAGGTGCCCTCCAGATAGAGCTGAGTGAGGAGTCAGACCAGGGGAAGTATGAGTGTGTTGCCACCAACAGCGATGGGACACGCTATTCTACCCCAGCCAACCTCTATGTCAGAGGTAAGGGAGGGGGGGATAACAGCCAAACTGGCAACCTGCTCTCTTAGAACCACACTCTAAGTACAGTGCTTCAATTTTAGGGTTACTGGATGCACAAATTGGGAAATCTAAGTTTTTTTTACATTCTAGTGAATAAAAATGATCTATTAGGGTTGTGCATTTATCATATTAATGATATTAATGAAATCTGCTGTGTTATATTCTTTGCCATAAAGCCAGATAGTGCCAAGTCGTAAAGCAGGATGGTTCTTAAATGGGAGACGCCTTTACTTCCATTGAGGGAGGGCTGAATGTCTCACCCAGGCTATTAATCTCTCCGCCCTCCCTTCTTAGCCTTTAGACCTCAGAGAAAAACCAAATCATTGTCTGGTTAAGACTTGTGTTTCTCCCCAAATCTGACAGGCAGCTCACCTCCTCAGGCACTGTTTCCCTCTCTGGTCCTTCTCACACACACACACACGCACACATACACAGACACACACAAATACCCACCGAATGTTTGAATCTCCGAGACGTTTTTGTTCCCCGGGCCCTTTGCTCTGTTGTCTGCCCGGCGAAAAAAAAAAAAACGGCTTTAAACAGCATAGCATGCTTTTCTGACTCTAACATCACTCCCAGGGATAAGAAACACACACAATTGGATGCACACACACACTACACACTACACACACACACATCTATGTCATACACTAAAAATACATACATAAACACACACACACGCGCACACATACACAAACACCACGGAGTCAGTGATGTGAGGCTAACAGTGCTTGCAGGGCCAGTAAAATTTTGCAGTGCTGCTCAGTGAGTGTTTGACAGGCGGTCTATGGAGACCGCCAGCAGTGGAGGCCGCCTTAAACTGGAAGCCTTCAGCCAACACACTGACTGTGGCCTTCTCTCTTTCTCCTCCGTCCTCTCCCCTCTCCCTCTTTCCTTCTTTCTTCCTTTCTCCATCTTCATCTTCTCTCTCCTCTGCTTTCCCTCTCGCGCCGCTGCCGCCTCGCCGCGTCTCCGGCTCTCTCTTCTCTCCGCCTCCCATCTCTTCTCTGATGTGTTCCGTTTGCCCTTCTCTCTCTTCTCTCTCCTTCTCTCTTCCTCCTCCCGCCGCGCTCTGTCCTCCCTCCCTCCTCTCCAGAGCTGCGAGAAGGTTGGTATACAGTAACGACAGTGTGGCTTTTTGGAGCCTTTTGTCTCTCCCGAGCATTTCCCTTTCTTCCATTAAGCTGCCATTTGTGCTCGTGTCTCTGCTGTATGTGCAGTATTGATGCCTTGAACCTGCCTGTGCAGTTTGCTCCTTCGAGATAAACTGTACCCTGTGTACTTGTTGGGTTTTTTTTGTTGTTGTGTTGTTGTTTTTCTGTGAGTGCATGTGTGTTTGCTGTGAGGTTTTTTTTGAGTATCTTTTGTGTTTCACTTCATCAAATATTTAATGGTGCACACCTATAAAAACACCATGAATAAAACATTTTGATATCACATGCTGGTGACTATCTGTGTTTTTTCATGCTTCAAAGCCTGAACGCCATGCAACTTGTCCCATCCAAAAGCACGAAAAATAATCATCTACAGTCATCTACACCGCATATAACCTAATTGTAACCCACTGCACGTCACATGAAACCGCTCGCTAATCGTCCCTCTTCTTTGCGGTTCCAGTGCGCCGTGTCCCCCCGCGGTTCTCCATCCCCCCCGCTGACAGCGAGATCATGCCGGGGGGCAACGTCAACATCACCTGCGTGGCGGTGGGCTCCCCCATGCCGTACGTGAAGTGGATGCTGGGGGCGGAGGACCTGACGCCCGAGGACGACATGCCCATCGGCCGCAACGTCCTGGAGCTGACCGACGTGCGCCAGTCCAACAACTACACGTGCGTCGCCATGTCGACGCTGGGCGTGATCGAGGCCGTGGCGCAGATCATCGTCAAAGGTTGGGCGCCGATCGGCATCGGTGTGCGAGGAGGCGTGCGGGCTGGTGGGAGGGGGAGGGGAGGGGGGAGGATGAGGTGGGCGGGGGGGAGAGTGCTCATGCATGTGCAACAAAGAGAAGAAGAGACTAAGTGACGGTTTGACCTTGCCTCCAGTAACACTTTGGTTAGGAGGGAAAAAAGCACGCAACCTTCATCCTCCCTCTCCTTTCTGTGGATGTGTACTCAGAGTAGAAAAAGGAAAATAATTTCCACTACAAAAGAGATATAAAGTATCTCTCCTCTCTCTCTCTCTCTCTCTCTCCCTCTCTCTCTCAGCTCTGCCCAAGGCTCCTGGCACTCCTGTGGTGACAGAGAGAACTGCAACAAGCATTACTCTCACCTGGGACTCTGGCAACCCTGAACCTGTGTCCTACTACATTATACAGGTGAGTTACAGACACACGCACACACACACACATCACATTTTGCACTCACCCAAGCACATTAATAACATTAATAAGATGGTTAAAGCTGCACTAGGCAGGCATCTTATCAGCCCAAATCACAAAGTGGGGCTGCAACAGAGAAAATTGTCCCATTCCCACTAATTGAGATGTTGACGATTCCTCCTATTTTCCCAAATGAAATTCTGTTGTTGAGTATGGACACTTCTTCACCCACAGGAACAAATTGACGAACTTTAGAGCAAAATACAAACTGCTAAGTAGCAGCGATCAAGCGCTCCGTCCATAGAAAGCTGGACTCACCAACATTAGATCTTTTGCTTCTCTTGTCCCCTTTGCTATAAGCAAAAGCATCAGAGATCAGCTGGGTTGGTAAACACGAGCATGATATGTGCACTTTACTGGCGTCACATTACATGATTTCTGGGTATTGAACCATGCATGCGTTCTTCCTCTCCCTCCATCTCCCTTTCTGTCTCTCCTGCCCTCTCCAGCACCGCTCCAAAGGCTCAGAGGACCCCTACAAAGAGATCGACGGCATCGCCACGACGCGCTACAGCGTGGGCGGCCTCAGCCCGTACTCCCACTACGACTTCCGGGTGGCGGCGGTCAACACCATCGGCCAGGGCCCGTCCAGCGAGGTGGTGGAGGCCCGCACGGCCGAGCAGGCCCCCTCCTCGCCCCCGAGACAGGTCAGGGAGAGCGTCTGAATGGATAAAGCAGAATTATCGTTAGGTTTAAACACCCCATGAAACGGCATCTTTACTTCCTTGATTTGATGCATTACCTGTTGAAACAGGATGTTGGGGCGGGACATAACGTAGTGAGGAATCATTCAGTAAACCAATGGAATATCAGTCAGGGAGAGAAGGCAGTTTTATTTGATGGGAGGGGTGCAGAGGGGCGGGATTGTTCAAAAATCCGATGGTTTTATTGGTTAGAAGTTTATATTTACACCTACTGGTACAGCACCACTCAGGTCACCATTAAAAATACACGTTTTCCAGGAAGTAAAAGTAATGGGAATTTCATGGGGACTTTAAATGAATGTTAACACGCATAGTGTATATGAGTGAATTAAATTAAATAATGAATTTCCCTTGAATAAAATCTGTTTTGATTACTCAAGGAGAGTCTGGTAATGTAACAGAGCACCTCCTACTGATTTCCCTTTGATTGAATCTTTGCTTTGATATTTGTCCTGAAGGAGACCTGTTGCGAAGTATAATATATACTATACAATGTTAGAAAAACAAGCGGATTTCACCTTAACTCTGAGTCATTATGTTTGTTTCCCTCAGAAACACTTCACCTAATTGACTGTTATATGATTAACCGCCTCTTATTCTGATTAACACGCCAGCATTTTACATAAATCTTGATTACATTCTGTCTTCTCTCAAATTGCCCCCCCCTGTTCTCAGCCCCGGTTTCCGCCCCGGTTTCAGCAAAATTAGCTCCAGTGAAGTTTCAGTACATTTCATCACTGACAGTTCTGTTGAAGTTTTCCCTGCTGTTCGTCCTCCAGGTCAGAGGTCGCATGCTGAGCACCACAACAGCTATCATCCACTGGGATGAGCCGGAGGAGGCCAACGGACAGGTGGTGGGCTACAGAGTCTACTACACCTCTGACAACACACTGCCAGTCAACCAGGTGTGTCCCTGCATGTGTGTGTGCGTGTGCGTGCGTGAGTGTGTGTGTGTGTGGATGACTTTGCTCTGCTACTTTGTTCATTTGTGTTAACCGCTGATGGTCTGTGTTGTCTGGGTGTGTCTGTATGTGTGTGTGTGTGTGTGTGTGTGTGTGTGTGTGTGTGTGTGTGTGTGTGTGTGTGCATCCATGTGTATTGTGCTGTGCAGTGGGAGAAGCAGATGGTGCGCAGCGCTAACTTCATCACCATCCAGGGTCTGATTCCTAACAAGACCTATTACATCAGAGTCCTGGCCTTCACCTCTGTAGGGGACGGACCCCTGTCCCAGGACCTGCAGATCATAGCCAAGACTGGAGGTAGGAGACGGGGCGTGTGGGAAGGTCATGTGTATGTGTGTGTGTGTGTGTGTGTGTGTGTGTGTGTGAGAGAGAGAGCGAGAGAGAGAGAGAGAGAGATAAGACACTTAATAGCATCTACAAAATGGCATATACGAAAGTCCTGAGCTCGCCTTTACTAATCCTGTCTTTCCCCAACTCTCTTTAGTTCCATCCCAGCCGTCAGACTTTAAGGGCGAGGCCAAGTCAGAGACCAGCATCCTGCTGTCCTGGGTGGCCCCGCCCCAGAGCGGCCCCGACAACCAGATCACAGGATATGAACTGGTCTACCGACGAGCCGACGACACAGAGGAGGTGAGGAGGGAGGGGCGGAGGGCCTGGACGAGTAAACTCATGGATGGTTGGATGGATGGATGATGCATGGATGGATCAGTGGATGGATGGAGTGAGGGCTGGGCAGGCAGAAAGATGATCAAAACCTGATCTGTGTCCGCTGTGCCTGTGTCCCTGTCTCCCTTCCCCTTTAGAAGAAGGTGAGCTTTGAGCCCACCACCTCCTACCTGCTGAAGAACCTGAAGCCGTTCTCCACCTACACCTTCCAGCTGGCTGCCAGGAGCAAGCATGGGATCGGAGCGTACACCAACGAGGTGTCCATCGACACGCCGCAGACACGTAGGTCCAAGCACACGCACGGCTGAGTGGGAGTGTGTGTGTGTGTGTGTGTGTGTGTGTGTGTGAGACAGAGAGAGAGAGAGAGAGAGAGAGAGAGAGAGAGAGAGAGAGAAAGAAACAGGTCTCATTTTTGACAATGCAAAAATAAGAATACATCAGAGTTACATTCAATGCAAGGTTTGACATCACAACTTCTACGGTATAATGGTAAAACGTTTGCCAATTGGCAGAATGGCTTTTTTGCATTGTCAGAATGGGGCCATCATGAATCCAGACCTTAACAGACCTCAGATTCAGTATTTCAACAAATATAGCACTAAACAACTCAATGATGATTGACAGCTCAGTAATACCTAATTTGTTGGCCATGAATCTGAGGTCTGTTAGAAACTCAGTTAAAAAAACAAAGGTAAGAGGTCAAAGGTTTGTAGCTAGAGATGAGAACACCGTCATGGATCAAGCACAGAGGCTTGACTAGGCTATAAGGACAAGTACGTTATGGACAGGTATGTTTTTGTGTTTAATGTCAGCTGTAGTCAGTGTTTGTGTGTTGCATCTATCTTTTAACTCATTCACTCGTTTTCATTAGTCAACATTTCCATCAAATGGAAGTTGACACCCGTCATTCAGTATGTTCGTTCAGTCATCTTGCTTTCTAGTCACAGGGTCATTTTCTTTAGGGCCTCGGGTCGCCAGTGTTTTGTTTTCATTTTATGTTTCTTTGTTTTTTGTTCTCTGTCTCTCGTCTGCTCATCGTCATCCCCATTCCTCCACTGCAAACCTCACTCCCTCACCTCTCCACCCACCCAACAACGAATTGCACACACAACCAATAACATTTACCCAAACAACCCCTGCCTCCTCCAAACTGGCCAATCAGTTCCTTCAGCACCTCCCCAGGAGGTCGCATGCACCAGTCCCAGTTCTACCAGCATCCTGGTAAGTTGGGCTCCGCCCCCTGTGGAGTTTCAGAACGGCGTCATTACGGGATACTCCATCCAGTACTCCACCACCGAGGGCAACAAAACCTCAAAAAGAGTCGATGGGATTCCGCCGGAAAGTTCTCCGTACCTGCTGGAAAACCTAGAGAAGTGGACGGAGTACGGCGTAACGGTACGGGCGCAGACGGAAGCCGGAGAGGGGCCGGAAAGCTTACAGCTGCTTATCCGCACCGAGGAAGATGGTACGTTCCCAAACCACCTCCCCCGTGCCTGTCTTAGGATGGTCCGCCCCACTAACAATGGCTTCCTCAGACCCTCTAACATAACCTCCTAATGAGCTCAAAGCATCCTAAACTAACAGCAAGCTGCTTCTACCGGCCAATAAACGCACGCCCAGTCTGGAGCTGCGACCCAAAAGGATGGTGAATTTTAGGGAAACCGCTGTTAAACCCTCCGAACCTGAAAACCTCTCCCTGTTTTTCCCTCGCCAAACTGTTAGAACCTCCAACATCCGGAGATCTCCCTCTGCTATTCCCTCACCGCTGCTTTTTCTCTTGTCAACAGCAACCCTTTTTTTCCTCCAGCAGCCGTTTTTATCCTCTTTTTTACCAGCACCTTTTTCTACATTTTGCTTTTTCTTCTAAAAAAAACCCTCTTTTTGAGAAAAGGGATGGTTGGATTACCTCTCTCTAAAGATCCTCTTGTGAAAATCCCAAATGTGGGCGAACAGTATGCCCCCCCCACCCACCCACACCCCCACTAACAATACCAAGACAAATCCTTTGGCTGGAAGCACTTCTGTATAAGGAGTGTTGTATTAACCTGTAGCTGTACCTTGGGCTTCCCCTCACCTTGGCTTTTCCTACTGACAATCTGTTTGAATACATAACTAACTTCAATCGATACAATATGTTGTAATATGCAATATATTCAGCAGTACTTTTGATATTCCTGCTAGATACTCCCTATACTTTCAGCGATCCAAATAAGAAATATACTTTTTCTGACTCCAGCTTTGTTTAGAGTGTTTATCCGTGGGTCAATCAGATTGCAAGAGGTGGCTTGAGTTTTTCTCACAGTATTTTTTTTGGGTGAAGTGTAGTTCTTGGCAGCATGAGAGAGGTTTTTCTTGATAACAGTATTTTCTCTTTGACTGCCTGCCACTGTTTATCTGCCCCGGGCAACAAATCCTTTTCTATCTGCCATTCTTATCTTTCTCTACATTTGCTTCTTATCCTCCACTGCTTTTTTCCTCCATGTTTTTTCCTCAAGCACTCTCATTTTTTTTTTTTTACTATTTTGACTTTTTTTTACCCCTCCAGACATCAGGGCAGCTTTTAGACTTTTTTTACAGGGTTGTATTTTTAAATTTTTCCATCTTCCGAGCATTTTTTTATCTGCCCCCCCAAAAATCCATTTTTGATAAAAACTTGTTCCGCTAAAGAGAGGGCCTTTACCCCAGAGGTTTATGAGTATCCATCATCTGTGACCCTTGACCTCTATCCCACAATGCATTTCTAGTTCCCAGCGGTCCTCCGCGAGGGGTGGAGGCGGAGACCGTGAACGCCTCGGCCGCTAGGGTGACATGGCGGGCGCCGGCGCCCGAGCGGCAGCACGGTCAGATCCGAGGCTACCAAGTCCACTATGTGAGGATGAACTACGGCGAGCCTCAGGGCCAGCCCCTCATCAAGGACATCCTTATAGAGGACTCCCAGGTGACACAGTCATATACTCTACCACCTCATCAACTGAACTGTGTAATCAATTGCTAAGAAAAGCCTAATTATGCTTTCTCACAGTGGGTGCATAATACTCTGGTTACTGTGAATAATCAGATTAAAGTGATAGTGAATAATCAGATTAAAGTGATAGCGAATAATCAGATTAAGATGATAGTGAATAATCATATTAAGGTGATCGTGAATAATCAGATTAAAGTGATAGCGAATAATCAGATTAAGATGATAGTGAATAATTAGATTAAAGTGATACTGAATAATCAGATTAAGGTGATATTGAATAATCAGATTAAGGCGATCATGAATAATCAGATTAAGGTGATACTGAATAATCAGACTAAGATGATACTGAATAATCAGATTAAGATTATAGTGAATAATCAGATGAAGGTGATAGTGAATAATCAGATTAAGATGATAGTGAATAATCAGATTAAGGTGATAGTGAATAATCAGATGAAGGTGATAGTGAATAAGCAGATGAAGGTGATAGTGAATAAGCAGATGAAGGTGATAGTGAATAATCAGATGAAGGTGATAGTGAATAATCAGATTAAGGTGATAGTTGGACTAAAGCAGTAAAGAAATAACATGTTTATCCCCAGTGTCCTGGGTTTATATGGGTTTATTTGATAGATTTGTTTTGATAGAAGGTTGTGACACAATCAGAGCCAATCTGCGGCCATCTAGGCCGATCAAAAATATTATAACATTTTCGTCTGATTGTTTTGGTGTCTTTGCTGTTGATACGCTTACAACAACGCAACGCACAATGCAACAAACAGTCCAACAAACAATCCGTCTGTGACTGTTTTTTGACACATGCGCACATTTAAGAATCTTTTAAGAAAAGATTGAGCAAAAATCTAGATGTGCATAACCAGATTATGCTTTTACTGATTCTGTCTTTACACTGTTTAATAGACTAAGGCCTTTATGTGACAACTGCTGTAGTCTGAATATTGCCTTAATCTGGTTGAGATCAGATTTTAATATGCATGTAAACTTGAGCAAATTTCCCTCCAGGATAAATAAAGTATCTCTCTATCTGTTTCTATCTATCTAAACATACCCACTGACTTACAAAGTGATACTTCTGTAGCTCCATATTTGTTTCAATAACAAGATATTAGATGTTACATGCCACTTGAGTATAGCAAAGATAAGAATGAAGATGTATTTTAAATCATACCCCAAATATTCAGTATTGTGTGTTTCCCTCCTCTTTTTTTCTCTTTTCTCTCCCCTGTTCCATCGCTCAGTGGGAATACGATGACTCAACTCAATATGTGAGTAAACCTATTTTTTAAACCTATTATTTAACAATAACAATAATGAAGCATGGAGAGTAGATGAGTCATATTTATGAGATGGTAGCATTAAAACCTCATAGGGCTGGGGCTAGAGCTTAACACCCAGCAGGAGGTCGCTCTCTCATTTCGCCGTTCTGTGTACTCCAGGATTTTTTAATAAAGGAGCCTGGAAAGATACATAGATGACTGATGACATGAGTCACCCGTGGATATTGCTGTGGCCTGTTATTAAAAAATACTGGTATTATTTATGGTTTTCACATTCCAGGAATCAAGAAAATGTGGTGCGTTTTAGTGGAAGCAGGTCTGAATGAGTTTTGAGCTATATAAGAATAGCTCCATGTAGTTAATTGATACATTTCGTGTTGTGAGATGATTCGATATTGTAGTTGTTTTGAGTTCTGAGCATTTTGGAGATATTCCCATATAGTATATTGGCTTACAAACCCACGAGCAGCAACTGCATGAGCAATAAAAAAGAGAAAAATAACTTAAAAGTTTATCTCCTGTCCCAACAAAAAGTATTGTTGGTACAGAAGAGAGCAGAATAACATTTAATAGTGTTGGTAGGTAGAGTTGTTTAGGTAGAGTTGTTTCTTGTGAGTTTGATCTATTTTTTCTGAGTGTATTAAACGCGCCAAAAGCAGTTGGCTTTGTGCAGCAGTGCAGGTGACCATGGTGTTGTGTCCTGCAGGAGGTGGTTCTTGGCGACCTGAAGGCGGACACTGCCTACTCTGTGTCAGTGGGGGCTTACACTGCCAAGGGGGACGGTGCTCGCAGCAAACCCCAGACGGTCTGCACCGCCCTGCCGCGTGAGTGTCAACACACACACACACTTATACACACCGAAAGGCACAGGCCAACCCATGCGCACACACACATTAAAAGAAATGAATCCCTAGTAATGATCTGTGAGAATATAGCATCACTAATGATCATTAGAGGCCATTAAATCACTGAATGGGCTCTGTCTCATTCTATCTCACCTTGTCATGCCAGTAAGAGGCCAATAGGTTTAGAAAATCCCCATCAATTGGCACCGTGGTATTAATCATATTTTGCAATTTTGCCTGAGGTTATCAATAATGTGCTTTGTAATTATCGTCTAATTATCATTTTCTTACCGTCACTTTCTCTCTCCCTCTCTCTCTGTCTCTCCCTCTCCACAGTGCCTGAGAAGCCCAAACTGGTGGTGAGCGCCACTGACGCAGGCACCGCTCTGCTCCAGTGGCACCCGCCCCCCGACCCCCCCACCCCGCTCCTGGGCTACCGCCTCACCTTCGGCCGCGTCGACGTGCTCCCCTTCACGGTGGTAGAGTTCCCCACCAAGGAGAGCCGCTACACGGCCCAGGACGTTCACAAGGGGGCCGACTACGTATTCCGACTCTCCGCCCGCAACAAGATGGGCTACGGAGAGGAGGCGGTGAAGGAGGTGACCACGCCGGAAGACGCCCCCGGGGGATACCCGGAGAACATCATCTCCGAGGGGGCCTCCGCCGCCTCCATCCGGCTCACGTGGAAATCGGTGCCCCTGATTGAGCAAAACGGGAAAATCGTGAAGTACTCGGTGCTGTACAAGGATATAAACAGTAGAGGGAACGCCTCGGAGGTTGTGGTGGCAGCTCCAGGGTCCAGTGTTTTGTTGGAGGGCCTGAGTGCCGACACAGTGTATGATGTCAGGGTGTGCGCGTTCACGGCTGTCGGCCCCGGGCCGTACAGCCCCGGTGTCCAGTTTAGGACGCAGCCGCTAGACCAAGGTAGGACACACGCTAACATACATACACACACACACACATTCCAACAATCCATCTTCATTGCTCAGGACGCTCAGTTCATAGAATCACTGGTTTATGTTTGTACGTGTGTATTCTGTGTCTTCAAGCTTAACATACGTGTATACATGTGTGTCTGTGTGCACACTCAGTCCCACACACACATACACACACACTCACAGAAACACAAACAGACAATCTGGCTACAACATCCTAAGTGTCCTTTGTTGTTGTCTTGTCACTGTAGTCTTAGAGTCCCAGTCCTTTTCCCAAACCAAGGTAAGAGAACAGTCTTGGGCAAGTATCCCTATCCAGTCACTCTGAGTGTTGATCAGACCAGTACTAGACTAGCACAAAACCAGTCTGAGACTGGTACTAGAGGATGATACACAGGTAAGACCATCATGTTTGGTTCTATAGTGAGACTGAAGGGGACTGTGGAGTCATTTTAATGTGTTTTTGTTTTGTTTTTTTATTTGTGCCTCAGTGTTTGCCACCAACTTCAGAGTGAAGGCTGCCATGAAGAACTCTGTTCTCCTGTCCTGGGAGATCCGAGACAAGAACCCCGCCCAGCCCTTCACTGTAAGTGCATTTTGTAGTTCCTGTAGTGCCATATTGTGTGTCTTACCTAGGTGTAAAATTTAAAGTCACAATAAATTTGCATTTTGAGAGCATCTGGATTCCATAATATGATAATATGATGTTTTTCCTGTTGAAACAGGATATTGGGGTGGGACATAACGCAGGGAGGGATCATTCAAAAGTGTAAATCAATGGGATATCAGTTAGGGAGAGAAAGGCAGTTGGGTTTTTTTATGGGAGGGGCCGGATTGTTCAAAAATCTGTGATGGTTTTATTGGTTGGAATTTTTATTTAAGCTTCCTGGTACACAATGAGGTCACCACTAAAGATTTTCCGTTTTCCAGGAAGTAAAAGTAATGAGAATTTGATATAAAAATGCAATAAATACTTTTTTGGTCATTTTGGTCATAAATTGACAAATTGGTATATCGTATGATAGAATGAGCTAAAAAGGCAAATAAGTTATTTTTCATTTCAGTGTGCCTTTAACTCTCAAATGATGTAACCCACTCTTATCTTGTCCTTTCCCCCCCACTCCCTGTCCAGATCCTGTACGGTAAGGGCCAGTCTGTGGAAGTGGACGGGAAGCAAACCCAGAAGCTGATCACCGGCCTGGAGCCGGACACCCAGTACTCCTTTCTGCTCACCAACCGGGCCAACAGCGCCGGGGGCCTGCAGCACCGCGTCACCGCCACCACCGCCCCGGACATCCTGAAGACCAAACCCACCCTGGTGGGGAAGACCAACGCCGACGGCATGGTGACTGTGCAGCTGCCGACTGTACAGACCACAGCTAAAGTCAGGTGGGGATGGACAGACGGATGGATAGAGGGAGAGAGGGAGGGATAGAGAGAAAGGACATGTTGGTGATATGGTTGAGTCATTAGTTTATTTTAATGAATAGATGATTGTTTTTTTGCAGTTGTGAGAACTTCCTTGACACATTTTTTATTCAGCGGTAACCCCTGCGGGACGTTCTCGAAATAGATCATTGTGGAATGAATTGTTCTATAGACCCTGTGAGATGCTTTCTCTATTTCCCCTCCCTGCTGCTTTTCATTTATTAGTCTATCAGGAGGGATTTCTCTGAGCTGGCGGCAAAGCAAGTCTGAGAACTCACACACTAGGCCAAATGAAAGCCCAAAGCTGATAATCTCAGCTGCTGTTCGTAACCATGGTCAAATATAGATAACAAATAGATGCAGTCCTAAGCATTCATCCCTAAAACGCAGCCTGGAGCACTAACGTGTTCTCACAGGCATTCTGCTATAGTCTCCGTCACATCGGTGGCATTTGGGGTTTTCAAGTCCCAAAAACCTTGTAGTCTTCTTTGACATTCAGAAGTAATGTATTAATGCAAGAGACCACACCAGCTCAGCTGATGTGGTCCAAGATAGCAGCAAAAATCAATGAATCAGTGAATTGCAGTCTGCTGGACTTCAAAATAGTTTATTTGAGACAATAAAAGTTCAAATCCAAATTGGATCAAATCTATATATTCTAAACAAATTTTTAAAATTGTGTTATGAAGTTTGAGTTTTTGGGAGATTTGCCCATTGGTCAACTTACCTGTTAAGTGATGAGAACATAGACACCAAAAGAGCATAGACTTTAGCATACACTATGTTAAGGAGTGTATCTCCTACACAAAACCACCAGACTTAGCCACATATCATTGTGAATTACCTACCATTCAGCTATAGAGCTGCTACAAGTTCTCATTTTCTCACTTTTGAAATAATGCTAGTTGCCTCTTGGAGCACCGGAGCGAATGATCTACTGGGGACACATGGATGATTTTGCTGTCTATGTCTATGTCACTTGACAGATATGCTGAATAACGGGCCACACTCCCAAAAACTCTGTGTATTCCTCTAAATTCGGTGCTTGTGGTCTGACCACTACTGAAAAACTCCCCCACTCTGATTTTTTTTTTTTGCACTTGGCTTCAAACACATGTCACCTACCTGTCCTAACAGCAACAGCCTCGCTCTTTTTCAAGCGTTAGATTGTGGCATCACAACTGTTATACAGCAAATATATTAATGACATAATTCTCCATAGGCAATCTTTAAAGTAGAACCTCAGTTGTCTGATTTCGATTGACTGATTTTCCTCCAGAGACTGAAATAACGAAACAATTCAAGTGTCCAGACTGTGGCATATTTCCTTAGTCTTCACCCCAGTGTGTGTTGTGTTGTTAGGGGTTACTATGTGGTGGTGGTGCCGCTGAAGAAGCAGAGAGGAGGGAAGTTCCTGAATCCCTGGGAGGAGCCTGACCAGATGAACCTGGATGAGGTGAGACATGCAGCAGATTGGTCATGATACCAATAAGTGGCTAATAAATGGTAAAGGAAGAGAATAGTGATGATGATGATGATGATGATGATGATGATGATGATGATGATGATGATGATGATGACTAAATGGCTGTAGTTAATGGAAAGTAGTAAAGTATGAATAATAATAAAAAAAAAAGGCTGAAGTAAATTAGATGAGGTTTATTGTAGTGTGGGTGAGGATGAAAATGATGACAGTATAAAATATGATACAGATATGCAAATAGATGCCTACTATAATGAAAGGGTGTAATAACAATAATAATACTTTATTTATACAGCACTTTTCAAAAACAAAGTTACAAAGTGCTACACAAGCAAGGAAAATAAAAACGAACAATTGACACAGATCAGTAAAACATATAGAACAATGAGAGTAAACAGAGTCCCGGCCATACGGATCAGATAATGAGTATGTTTACATGCGCACCAATAACCCATTTACTGGGAGTAATCAGCTTGAGGCAATATTTCGATTCCAGTGTTTACATGCTTCCAAGTAATTTGATTTCTCGAATAACCCGGTTGACATGGAATCATTTCATCAATCTCAGAGCGATTTTGTGGATACAGAGACAATGCTGAAACATTTTCAACCAATCAAATTAAAGTTCTGAAAAAGAAGGGGGTGTGATGGCTTTCTCTGCTGAGGAACTGATCACAGACATCATTGTAGTGTGAATGCTTGAGCAACAATGTATCATTATAGTTTATAGTTATCTTTATTGTTATTGTTCTAGATGTGAATGGGCTCTAAGGTGTTTACATGCCCCAATAAATTGAAAGATTGGGCAGAAATCTAGGTGTTAACTGGATTATGCTCACTCTGATTTTGACCTTACCTCGATAAAGAAAATCAGATAAAGGCAATTTCATGACAATTTCAATAGTCTGAGTGTTGTTTAATCAGGCTCAGTTTGAATTATGACATACAGTATATTGTGCATGATACATACTCTGCTGCATCCACTGCAGCCTCATATGTTATGAAACCATATGCTGTAAAATCAATAAAGAGCGCAAAAAAACACAAAACACGAATAGGCAATAAGTTAAATGATTGATATTAACTAAATGTTTAAAAAAAACAATCATAATGAACTCTTGCATTATTCCTCAGACCCACACACACACACACACACACACACAGTTTCGAAGGCTTGTGTTGGAGGGTTGGATTTGCTGCAGTGGTCCATCACCTTATTCCTGGTGTATCTGTCCAGACACCCAGACACTGTGTCTTCTTCCCTGGATTGATGGGAGCACAATGTGTGTCAACATTAAGTCACACAGACAAAGAAAAGTGTTGAGCCCACTGGCAGTGTTTGTCCTTGTATAATGAGTCGAAGCTGTTGTATCTGTGAGAATATCCTGTGAAGGTAGTGTACCTGGTCACCCATTGTCTGTCTGCTCAATCCAAACGGTGCTTTCCTGTCTAATTCCACCTCCCCCTTATTCTAAAGACTTCATCACCTTCATTACACTGTTCTGAAGGCACAATAATATGTGGGAGATTAGTTTCAGTAGAGTTTTTATGGCGCTCACTGTCTCAATGGATAAATGTGGCGGCCATTCAGTTGTTGATAGAGACATTCACACTTGGGTACAAACGCTCTATAGCCCATTGTTCCGGCACTAATGAGGGTTTTTGTGTGGAGAAAACTGTCAAAGCTGTCTTTATTTAGTGAAGTCCATTTTTTGGAATTGTGCAAACTCAGGAATTTATATATGAAAAGTTGAGGAAGGATGAGCACATTGCTTTTACAATATTAGACAACTTCATTTCACTTTTGACCTTTCTAGAGTTAGACCTTTGATGTTGCACTTTGTTTGAACTTTGCATACATTAGGATGATGACCCACTGTCCCCTCTCTCCTTTCCCCCCTTTCTCTGTCCCTCTCTCTCTCTCTCTCTCTCCCTCTCTTTTCCTCTCTATCCCACCGCTGTCTCTCCCTCCCCTCTCTGCTACCTTTCTCTTTTCATTCCCTCCGTCCTCCCTTCATCCCTCTCCATCCTCCCCTTCCGTTCCCTTCCCCTCCAGCTCCTGAAAGAGATCAACAGGACCAGCGTCAGCCGGGCCCTCCGCGTACGCAGACAGGCCGGCCAATCGGATCCCAGGGCCTACGTCACCGCTCACTTTAAGACCCTCCCCCTGGAGTTCACGCTAGGCGACGGCCGAAACTACGGCGACTTCCGCAACCGTCCGCTGCAGAACGGACAGGAGTACGTGTTCTTCGTGCTCGCGCTGCTGGACCTGTCTGAGAATGTGAGTGCGGACACACACACACACACATGCATGTACACACACACACACACACACATACACAGAGCCTCTGAATACTTGATTTACCTCGTGTAACCTATCCTTGTCTTCCTCTAGACCATGTACGCCACTAGCCCCTATTCTGACCCCGTGACCTCATCGGATGTGGACCCTCAGCCAATTGTGGACGAGGAGGAGGGGCTGCTGTGGGTGGTGGGGCCTGTACTGGCCGTCATCTTCATCGTCTGCATCGTCATCGCCATTCTCCTCTTCAAGAGGTAAGGACAGGATGATGGAGGCAAGGTGGGAAGCATAATTTTTCAAAGAGAAAAATAATTTAAAGGCACTCTATGTAAGATTTTCATTCTGATCTAGCCTACAGTCTTCTCAGTAAATCAAAAGAGAGGGTGGAGGGATGAACTTCTAATCTATTCATTCTCCATTTGTTTTGTTGTTGTCTGCTGTATTCAGCTCAGAGTATTTTTTACAGGCTGTAAATAAGCTCCTCCCCTATAGCTGGAGCCCCTCCCACCCCTTATAACTGTCCAGGCTCAAGCAGCTCTGCCACCCCAAAAACAGCTGCACAGTATGCCTCCCACATTGCCTTTGTTAGAGCAAGGTCATAAACAAGAATATACATTGGTATTGTTGTTGATGAGTTGGCTGTTTTTCTCCAATTTACAGTGCATTTGTTATCTGGACTGTTGCTTTCGGGGAAGCTAGTCGAGTCCTGCTAACTAGATCTAATACCTCGGGTCCATTTGTCAGAACCAGGCTGTGCAGAGCAGTGCAGGGCAGAGCCTGATAAAAGCAAAGCACAGTTGGTTTGTTGTGTGTTTCCATTATATGCAGCACTAGGGTCAGGGATACCGCTATCGTTATCATCTGTTCGTCTGTTATGCTAACTGTGGCTAAGTTTAGCTCATCGGTTCACTGAGAAATTCGGAATCGTCGCCTGTCTTCTGTGTTCTGTTCTCTAAATATATGTACAGAGAGCAAGGTTACCTAACACAGCGCATAGAGGAGAGATAACATCTTTGCCCATCAGCTCTATTTATGATAATAATCTGGTCTTTTGCCAAAAGCCTTGCTAACACACATCATTAATCGCTCAGTGTGGTCTGTTTTGATGTGTCATAGCCTACAGTGTGACCCATGCCATTACTGTTTCACTTTTAGCTCTGTTATTATAGAACGTTATTGTAGAAGTCATGCCACAAGGTCATGAGTAATTTCTGCAGGTCCTATCATAAATATACTACTTCTAACTGACTTGTGTTGTCATTGTTGAACCGTTGGAGAATTGATTGATTTTTTTTCACTTGGTGAGGGGGAGTGTGAATGCAGCGCTGTTTGGAAACGGGGTTTTGAATTTGTTTTGATTGAGATTCGTCATTCATCTTTCCGCCTATAGGGGGTGCTATTTTGCGCAAATCTTACATAGTGTACCTTTAAATATAAATGATTGATTAATTCCTAGGCACTCAATTCTGTTCCTCGAGGGCCGGTGTCCTGCAGGTTTTTCTTCCTCCCTGATAGTTAATGAGCCTCACCTGGTAGGTAGAGACAGACCTACACACAACTACTGTATATTGTGAGCCATAATAGCCTATCGATTGATAACACATGAGTAGGTCTAATTTATGATCCAGCGTGTGTTATTCTTATTCCCACATTCCTGTACAATTTATGTAACAACCTATTTGCTCGTTCTAGAAAAAAGGATGTTAACGCACACATCTATAAATGTTACATTACATGCAACTCTATTGAGACCTAATAGGCTGCTGTGGAGTGCTGAAAAGATTAAGGCTTCAAATAAAATGTCACCCAAATTCCTTCCGTTTGACATATTGCTGCATCCCACTTAGCTCAGCTGACTCATAAAAGTCTGTGTACACACGATATAAAGCATACTCCGGCACGGTCTTTTTTTATAAATACCAATTTCTGTGCTGAAAGTGGCGTATGCGTTCTTTTTGTGTGGACGCATCATTTATACATCTGGCCCCAGGTGTGCCTCGTTAGCTATCAGGGAGGAACAAAAGTCTGCCAGACAGCGGCCCTCCAGGACCGGAATTGAGGACCGCTGGATTAATTTGACTGAGAGAAATAGAATGAAAGACTTAGCACTTGCTTTTATCTCTGATGCTTTTGTGATTGGCCATTAATGTTATTCATGTTCGTCTCTTCTTCTATCTGCTCCGATCTCTGTTTGGATCCAGCAAACCTGACAGGTAAACAAACTCTACCTATTATCATCCCCTCTGCCCTGCAGGGGCTGTACAATAGCTTAGCTAAGCATTCACTCAAACGCCTTTGCCAGTAATGCCTTTCTAAAGCTAATACCATAATAGATAGATAATAGATCCCAATAGACTTAGCGTTGCTCTCATATGTCTTTGAAGACTGCATGGTAGTCTACTGCAGTGGTTCTCAACGTGGGGTCTGGGGACCACCAGGGGTCCTTGAGGGGGTTCCAGAGGGTCCACAGCAAATTGATGATTTGTTAAACTTCAGCATTACTTAATTTACAAGAAGTTAACAAATTAATTAATTAATTAATCTTAAATTAGAGATGTAGAAGAATTTATTTATAGACTATTTTGGTCATAGTTTCATTGTTATCTCTCTACCTACAATATAGATAGTTATCGAATTCTGGACAAAATCATATCTGACAATAAAAATATTCTCAGTTTTGGATCAGAGAGACAAAAATCAAATGGGTCCGTGGCTCTAATCTGTACTAAATTAGGGGTCCTTGATATGAAAAAGGTTGAGAATCACTGATCTACTGTATATAACGCTCATTCTTTGACTGAAACAATGCATCCATAACTCCTCCATGCATGGCTGTCATCAGGTGTGTGGAGAGGTGTAACGGGTGTGTGCTGTTGTGTTCCTCCAGGAAAAGAGCTGAGGCTGAAGGCAGGAAGGGCAGTTTTCCCTGTAGCAAAGCCATGTCCTCCCACCATCCCACTGATCCTGTGGAGCTCCGCAGAATCAACTTCCAGACTCCAGGTAGACTACATACACACACACACACACACATACACACACACACGGTATGTAGTTGGTGGTTTGATTTCCTAAATATTACTGTAGTTGTCTTTGCACTGATCAGACTGTCGATGTTGTTTCCCTTTTCAGCCTACCGTGTATCAGTGTACCGCGGTTATCGCCGTTTGTCAAGTTAGTTGGTCCTACATCCTCTCTTCTATCAGATTCTACCACATTTCTTTCTTTCTTTCTTTCTTTCTTTCTTCTCTCTGTTTCGATCTCTTCTTCACACTGCCAGGCTATCAGGCTAACTAACATTTCATCCCATTTAGGATAAAGCTGCTCCGAATGACAACGTAACCTCACATCAAAACACTTCTGGAATCACAAAATACGTGTTTAAACATCCCAATTTTTTTTTAGTTTTTTTTTTCATGCTGAATTTTTAACCGCCTGTGTCACAGTCTTTTTTTACCCACACCAGCAATGTGCATATACTCTGAGGACATGTTATTGTGCCTCAGTAACTTTCAGAACACGCACATTGTTCCTTCTGTCTGCCTGGAGAGAAAACGGTCACTTAACAAAAAAAAAACACTTTTCCATTTGCTTCCTCTGCTGACCATGGACAGAACACTAAACAACACCTCCTCTGAGAATCCTAACTCTTAACGTTTCCCTCCAAAGCGGTTTAGTTGTACGTGTATCAAAAATGGCCCCTTTCTTCTATTTCTGTGCTCGGCAGGCATGGCGAGTCACCCGCCCGTCCCCATCTCCGAGCTGGCAGATCACATTGAGCGCCTGAAGGCAAACGACAATCTCAAGTTCTCTCAAGAGTATGAGGTAGGACTGCAGATTTATCTTTCCCGGAAAATCTTTAAACTCGAGAAATGCATCCGGCTTCTGATGAGGTTTCTCCAGCCGTGATCGTTGTTGGCTCCTCCTTTTTGTTCCAATTTCAATTTCGACGGCTGACTGACGCGTTGTAGATCGGGGGCCCCGAACAAGTCTGAAGCTTGAGGTTTCGATCTGTGTGCAAGTTCAGTTTAGTTAAGCTGTATTTTGATTTGTCTTCGTAGACGGATACAAGATAAAGCGCATTTTCGACTCTCTTCCCCTCTCTACTGTCATGTCCTTATCGCTGCAAATGTAGGAGTGTCTCTATTGAATGAAGACTCCCAGTCAGGGAAATTGAAATTGCAAGCTCAAAGAGAGTTTGCTTACAGCCAGATGGTTATCAAGCCCTCGTTTCTACGCTCTGGTGGAGAAAGAGAATCGTAGAGCAGAAACGGAGATAGAAATAAAGAGGGAGAGACGGAGAGTTACCAAGAGATAGAGGAAGTAAGTGTTTTCCGCTTTTTGATTAGTTTCCTTAAACTTGCAGCGTATTTAATGCGAAACAGGGAAGAAGAAAAAACACATCTGCTCGGAGATAACGATGTGCCAGAACACGGTGTGCTGAACTGTGGAGCTAAATAGCTCTACCAAAACAAAACATCAGTAGAAATATTTTCCAACATGCAGTGCTGTGTAGCAAACAGTGCTACCATTACAATGAGCTCCACAGAGAGCTATTAAAGGGGTAGAAAATGATTTTTTTTTTTTCTCCCACTGCAAAAATCTGTTTAGACCAGCGGCCTCTGGGTAAAGAATATACGGGCGAGACATAAGGCTCTAATTGGCTACCAGAAGAGAGGGAGAGACGGAGGTTGTGTGCGACAGAGATGCGTATACAGAGAGAGAGAGAGAGACGCATTATGCAGAGAGTAGGAAAATAGAGTAAGGATGTTTTAGGGAGAAAGCAATGGGAGAGAGAATAAAGGGGGGGGGGGGAGAAGCCGTATGTAATTGTGGTGCGAGTTGGAACCACTCTGTCGAGCCACACATTCTCTCTGCATGACTGTGTGCTTTGTTCAGTGCTGAACCCTTAACGAGGGAGTGAGAGAGATGGATGGAGGAGGGATCGAGGGAGGGAGGGAGAGAGAGAGAGAGGGAGAGAGAGAGAGAGAGAGAGAGGCCAGAAATGATTGCGGTGTAATAATCAGACACACATGATGGCGGGGCAGCGAACAGAAAGCAGTACACACACACACACACACACACAGACACGTGCACTCATCCAGTCCCATTCCTGTCCATTTTTTCCCCAACCTAACCATAATTATGTGTCGTAAAATATTCAGAATTGCTAAATTGCTCTGGCTTTCTCCCTCTCCGTCCCTCTCCATTGACAGCCCCATAATGACCTCATGTCTGCCTCTCCCGGCTAACAGCACTGGTTACACTGTAATTACCCTCCAGGAACTTAATGTGTTGGTCTAACACAACCATCCTTTCTCTCCCAAAGGAATTTATCACGTTTTTATCATCTTGCCCTGCTAGCCAGGCTTTCTGTTGAAGGCAAAAAGTCCCTCCGTGATTGTGCTTTCTTAAAATAGGATATGGTATTTGCCCAAATTGTGGTTCAGTTTAATACTGCCTTGTTAATTAGCAATTTCTGTCTGGTTTCTAATTTTGTTGTTTTGCTACAACAAGACTGAACAAGGCCTGTAAGCTCAGATCTATGGTATTGTCCAGTGCTTGACTTTTTAGGGAGCAATTTCTGCAGTGACTCTGGGGCAGATTTTAAGAGCTAATAACATCCATGCCAGGCTACATCTGTCTCAGTTTCAAGTGGTAACATTTTATCTCTGCCGTAATGTTGAGAACAGTACTGGAGAATTAGACAGTACGTAAAGCAGCAGTACTTACAACACTAAAAGTGGTACGTTTTTGGTTCTCAGTTTTTTTGACAGATTTTTTCTTTCACTCACTCATATTCACATTTCATGATCATTTTAAGGCAGCATTTAAAACAAAAAAGAGTTGTCCTTACACATCTAGCAATGAATACTATGGCCATCAAGACATTTACTTTGTTAGTATGTGTACAAAATAGGTAAGCTTTAATAAAAAACTAAACCAAAACTGAACATTTCTGAAAAATGAAAAGAATGAAAACTAAAACATGCAAACACCATCCAAAACTACCCAGAATGCTAAAACTATAATAACCCTGCAAGGTTATTTTTAGCATTTATAGTCTGTTGATCTTTGGTCTTTGGCCTCTGTGCGGTGTATTCCATTGACCTTTGACCTTTGTGTCTTGTAGTCCGTCGACCCTGGTCAACAGTTCACATGGGAGAACTCCAACTTGGAGGTCAACAAGCCAAAGAACCGCTACGCAAACGTCATCGCCTACGACCACTCCAGGGTCATACTCTCCAGCATCGAAGGTAAGACACTCAGCGTGTGTGTGTGTGTGTGTGTGTGTGTGTGTGTGTGTGTAAGTGTGTGATGAGCCATCTCAAAACAGCTGCTGCTATGAAGAATGGGATATTAACAGTCCAAAGATGTGTTTCATGGCCGGTTGCTGTACGACAAAGTGCTGTGCCTGCATCAGATAGATTAGCTGCAAAAACATTTATTATTTCAGTGTTTCCAAGTTCTAATTTGTAAAGTCAGTAGTGCCTGCAGTGGTTACGCAGCATTTCGAGCTGCTGTTTCCACCCATTGTGGGACCCAGTCACAGAATTGCTATGGTCCCTCACTTGGCCATTCTAATGCAAAAGTCTGTGGAGGTAAATGCTCACACTTTATTTACACGCTGATATATTTTCATGGTACGCCCCTCACACTGGATTGGCTCCTTCTGGCTGGTCTAAAATGAGGAGAGAAAGCGGCGTGTTTCCCAGTCCTGCTCTCAGTGTGCATTTTGAAGCGCGCTCACCCACCTCAGCTGAGAAAGACCTGAGGCAGAGAAACTGGCAGCTCCGATGTGGAGAGAGGGAGGCAGTGGGAGGCCAAGCCCGAACAGATGAGCCTTATCTGGGCAGAGCATGTGTGAGCAGCCCTTCCACCCCCTCCTGTCCTGGAGCCCTGGCTGTCTGTCTTTCTTTCAGCTCAGAAAACACATATACACTTGAGCATGTCCAAACACACTTAGGGGCACACACACACACACTTATAAAGTGCAGCATACATACACTAAAGATCAAACACACAAATGCACATGCACTTTTGCTCCCACTCTCTTGCACACACACATTCATGCACACACTCTCACTGCCAAGCCTGTGTAGCCACCAAATGATGGGAACTCATCTTGTGTGTGTGTGTGTGTGTGTATTTGTTTTATCTACTAACTGCACGGTGCCTCGACTGTACTCCCTTGCAATTAAGTTGCAACACATCAAAGCTTTCAGTCAAGCTGTCTTTTAAAGACTGGGGCTGATAAACATATGTTAGAAGCTCTCCTTACCGTCTGTCCCCACCCCATTTAACATAAGATGTATAAACATCCCATACTCCTCTGTCATTTAACCGTGTGTGTGTGTGTGATGGTCAGTTGGGGTTTTAGGAGTTGGGGTTTTAGGATTGTATGGGGCTGAGTTGTAGCTGTGCGAGTAAAATGAGCCGCTAGAGGAGAAAGAGTTTCTTCTTCGTGTGATTCTTCTGTTTGTACATTGACTTTTCTATCTCTTAAATGTAAACTGTCCTCAGAAGACTCAAGAGTGGTTTGTGTCCCACTTCGGCAGAATCAGGTCATGGCTGAACTCTGAGCGTATGCGTGTGTATGTGTGTGTATGTATGCATGTGTGTGTGTGTTTGGGTGTTTGGGTGTATGTGTACGTGTTTGAGCTGTGACTCAGTGATTTTTGGGATTATGGTATTAGGCCCCAGATGAGCAGGACTGATCCTAAATCAAACACACACAGACACTCACACACACACGCGTGTATACACACACACACACACACACACACACACACACACACACAATCCCTTCCAGGACAAGCAGTGTCAGCCGAGTCTTACACAGAGACGGCCTTACAGTCATATTGCCATTCAAAGCGACACATCCAGAGTATATTCAGATTAGGCCCATGATCGTCTTAGCATGTATTATAAAACAAGACGGCTGAACAATCCAACACCAAAGGACACTGGGCCCTGTGAAAACATTAAGCTCCCGAGCCCGACCTCAAATGATCCTCACCCTTTATTACTGGGACATAAACCTGCTTTCATGGTAATAGATTTGAAATAATCCATATAGATGATTTTACTGTGAATCAGAATACGAAGAATCAGGTTCATCTGCAAAGTAAATTGCACAGGGAAATGTGTTTGTGTGATTAGTGCAGAGACATACAGCCGTAATGTCGCATTCAATTCAATTCACCCCCTCACAATTCATTCTCCCCTTCACCTTCCACTCTTCTTTCTTGCCCTCCACCCTCCCTAACCTCCGCTCCCTCCTGACGCTGCAGGTGTCCCGGGCAGCGACTACATCAACGCCAACTACATCGATGGCTACCGCCGTCAGAACGCCTACATCGCCACGCAGGGCTCCCTGCCCGAGACCTTCTGTGACTTCTGGAGGCTGGTCTGGGAACAGCACACAGCCAACATCATCATGATGACCAAGCTGGAGGAGAAGTCACGGGTAAGACAGGGGGGGACGGAATGAGATGGGGGAAGGGGGAAGATTGGAACAGGACAGGTAGCACAGGATAGGAGCAGCACACAGCCAACGCTATCATGATGATAAATTAGAATTGGACAGGACAGCAAGAAGTAGGATAAGATCGGTCTGTTTGGGATAGGGTGAGGACTGGGTGTTGGTAAGACTCTCACCATATAAGGTAGCATGGAATAGGATAGGGTAGGATAGTGTAGGGTTAACAGGGTTTTTCCTGGCTCAGAAAAAGGCTTGTGTGGGCCAGCGAATGCAATCAATCAACACTCTATATGCATGAACTTGGACCCTTGTTATTTGGGACCACCAACTGATTTTCAATGCAGAAGTGGCTTGATCGTATTTAGCTGATTATAGGAAAATAGTTAGCAGGTGGTTGACAAAAGATAAAAAAATAAACATTCAATTAAATGCATAAAACAATTTCTTAATAATTTTGACTGTATGCTATTGATTTAAGTGTTTGTTGATTAACTGTATGATTACATTTTTGCAGCAATTTTTATGTGATTTAATGGGCTTTTCAGTTCTGAACAATTGCCTGAAAGGAACCAAAACATACTAGTAACAGAAATACACATTCTACCATAAGGCAATATAGAATATGAAGTACGTCTGTATATCTTTAAACATTTCACAACATTAAGAGATGGAAAATACCAAGTTTGGATAAATATTTGGTTGTTTGCATTTAGTGTTGTAACCCTGGATACAAATTACAGACTAATAATTCACACCTGAGCCTACCAACTGTTAGAGGTTGTTGACTCACCAGTCACTCTCTCTCTCTCACACATCCACCCACCCACCACACACACACACGCACACACACACACACGCACACACACACACACACACACACACACACACACACACACACACAGGCTCTGCAGGTGTTTAGGAAATGTTGCCTACCAGTTAGCTGATAAATAGCATTTCTTCTTGGAGTAAGAACATTATTTGGCGTTTGGAGTCTGCTCTTTATCAATTCTGTCGCTTGCATCTCTTTTTCAAGCAGTAGTTTCGCACATCTTGCTGAATTCTTCTGTATAGCGAGAGTGGGCACAACAGTGCTCATCATCATCATGGTTGTACCCTATAACAACCAAAAACAAAACATGGGAAAAACGCTTCTAAATCACATTTAACTGCACCAAATGAACATTTTTCCATTCTAGCAGCTTTGGCGCTCACTAATTACGCTTAGGCAGCCGCCAAAAAAAATCTTGATGCAGGAAAAACCCTGTGGTAGGACAAAGTAGGATAGGATAGGATAGAGTAGGGTAGTATAGGGTACTCTAGGACAGAGTACTAAGGTACTGCAGAGTAGAAGAGAATAGGATAGGGTAGGACAGAGTAGGGTAGGGTAGGGTAGTGTAGAGTAGAATACATTAGGAAAGACTAGGATAGGGTAGGATAGTGTAGGGTAGCATAGAGTAGGGTAGGGTAGGATCTAGTAGGTTAGGGTGGAATAGAGTAGGGTAGGACAAAGTATGACAGTAGGATAGAGTAACGTAGTGTAGGACAAAGTTAGGTAGCGTTAGACAGGGTACTGTAGAATAGAATAAGATAGAGTAGGATAGAATAGAGTACGGTAGGATGGTGTAGGTTAGCATAGAGTAGGGTAGGGTAGGATAGAGTAGGGTATGTTTGGGTAGGGTAGGATAAAGTCAGGTAGAGTAGGATAGGGTGCTGTAGGATAGGATAGAGTAGTGCAGTGGAGGGTAAGATTGGGTATGGTAGGATAGGGTAGGATTGGATAGGCTATCGTACAGTAGAGTAGGATAGGGTAGAGTAGGGTAGGGAAGGATAGGGAAGGCAAAGGTAGGATAAGATGGAGTATGGTAGAGTAGGGTAGTATATGGCAGGGTTAGAGGGGTAGCGTAGGGTAAAATAAAGAAGGAAAGGGTATGTAAGGTAGGGTGGACTTAGTAGGGTAGGATAGAGTAGGGAAGTGTACAGTAGAATAGGGTTAGTGGGGTAGAGTAGGGTAGGGTAGGATGTTAGTGTAGGGTTAGCTGAGTAGAGTTGAGTAGGATAGGGTAGGACAGAACAAAACAGAACAAATTAGGTTGGGATGGATGTGGTGGGACAGGACGGGTCCAGTTGAATTCAACAGGACAAGAAGGAATGGGATGGAAGAGGACAGAACAGGACTGGACAGGATAGGTCAGGATGTACTGCATAAACTAAACCGCAGCCAACATCAACATGATGTTGACCAAGCTAAAAGGAGTCATGGCTAAGAGAGGGGGGAACAGGAGGGGACAGGACAGAGACAGCACTGATGAGACTGGGGGAAGTCAGAAGGGTGTAGGATGGGGCAGGAGAGAGCAGCACTGATGAGTAGAATAGATCAGTGGGATCAAATAGAACAGGATAGGATAGTGAGGGAGACCGGGGAATTACAAGTATAGCTTAACTGGGGGGTGGTAATGAATTAGAAAATCTTTTTGCTCCAAGGCATTTTGCTATAGTTAACAGAATATGCGCTTGAGTAAATATTCAATGTAATGAGAATGTCATGTCAGAATAAAATGAACAAATATTGCTTGAGGTATGAATCATGATTAAGTGCTAACCAATTATGTCTAGAGCCCTGTACAGAAAATTATCCTTTCCTCTCATCTGTGCTCCTTTTCCTAATAACCTGTGCTTTGTGTTAAAGCTCTGTCTCTTTTCCAACTTTTCCAACTGTCTCTGTTGTGTCTGTTTGACCCTCAGATGCCCTCTTATTTCTTCTCTAAGGCAAGACCTCTCTTTCTCTCCTTTGCTAATCCCTTGTGAAACGCAACCTCTCCTCACATGGTTTTCTCCTTACCTCTCTCCCTATTCAGTGCCTTTTTTCTGCTTTACTCCCTTTTCGTTCTGTACAAAAGCCAGTGCGTTGAGTGAGAATGCTGAATTGTTTTCAACTCACCGCAAGGCACTTACAGTTAACTTGGTCTGAAATGGTTTTCATTGTAACCACACCAGTTCAGAAACAGGGCACGTTAGTGTCCACAGTTTGCATGATCACACCGTCAACTGTCTTTCTCTTTCTCTCTCTTGTGGCTATACAGTATAGATGTAGCCATTGTAGAAATACCTCTTTTTACATGCTTGCTGCGTCATCGTGAGGAATTGTATGGAAAATCCTGCAGTCTCAATGCAGGTTCAGTACAGGGTGGAGAACTTCTACAATAGCTTCCATTCAAAGGATACAATGCTTTGCAGAACACCTACTGTAACCGTAACCAGTAGACTGCTGTCTCATAAAATGATGAATCTCTGCTTTATGAATGCCAGCTGAGCTACATTCTCCCAATTCAATGATGAATATAATTCTTCACAGCTATAACACTGCACAACAATGACAACATTACATTGGAGTGCTGCCCTAAGTTCTTTATCCATCAGCCCACTACCTCTAATGTATGTGAAGGTAGTGGGCTTTATATTGGAGAAAATTATTTAATCTCATTTAACACTACTTCACATTATGTCATTATGCATTTACCCATTCTAAACACAGATGATAAGTACATGGTCCCAGTGTGGAACTCAAACCAATACGCTTCTTCTCAATCAAACCACACAAGGCCGAGGCCAACTTATGCTGTTAGCCGATATATCAATGCATACTATATTCTTCACACCAGGCATTTGCTGCGATCCCGTTGAGTCTCAGGCAGTGGTCTGGCCCCCCTACGTGGACAACCATTCCAGTCCCCACTAGCCCCACAGTGTCTCAAGGCCTGATGGGAAAACGACAGTTGAAAAGCTGTAATTACAGCCCGAACGTCCCGGGCCAAAACGCATAATCCCCAGTCTGGAGCAGTGGAATGCAGAGCGAGCCTGAGCTGAGCTCCCTGCTGTCTTTGATGTGAGGACTGGAGGGATCAGCACATAACGTTTGGTTTGGCCTGATTCTGCCAAGGCCCTCCTCCCCCTTCCTCTCCACTGGGATTTTTCCCCCCTCTCCTCTGTGGTCTCTGAGGCTGAGCTAAAGAACTACAAATATGTCTGCTTGATGCGGGGGGAATTCAGTGCATCGCGGTGGTTAAGCATGCTGGGATTTGGTGTGCTGTGTGCAGTTTTGCAGGGATTTGTGGGGTTGGAATATAGGGCAACGTACAGCATCAAATATGTGAGGAATGAACATTAGGTATTAATTGGCCTTTGAGAGCTCTGTGTCGGATCCTATGGCACTTTCCTTTCTTGTCATATGATTGATAGCGTTTGAAACAACTCAGGTACCTAGAACTCTCTCTCTCTCTCTCTCTCTCTCTCTCTCTCTCTCTCTCTCTCTCTCTCGCTCTCTCCCTCTCTCTCTCTCTCACACACACGGACTCTGGCACACACAAAACACCTTTCACCTGCAGGGTTGCCTCTATATGCACGCTTTTTTTGACCATACCACTGTCTCACAAATCTGCTTCAACACTTCCCTCGGTTTTGGCCTTTGTACACGTGCACACGTGCACACGCACCCAAGTCAACCCTTTCTCTCTCTCTCTCTCTTTCACTCTCACACACACACACATGCGCACACGCACACATACAGAAACTGCTCTGCATCTCTCACAGCCTCTCCCCTCCTCCTCTGTAGGTGAAGTGCGATCAGTACTGGCCGACGCGGGGCACGGAGACCTACGGCCTGATCCAGGTCACTCTGCTGGACACAGTGGAGCTGGCCACCTACTCTGTCAGGACCTTCGCCCTCTACAAGGTAGCATGGCGTGTGTGCGGCAGAGTGGGCGGCAGTGTGATGTGTGTGTGTGTGTGTGTGTATGTGTGTGTGCATCAATCTGTCCAGCTATTTATGGATATTAGTCTGTGTTTTTGCGTCTGTGTCCATGTTGTTGTCTGGCATGCATGTGCAATTACTCATAAATGTGAACCAACATGGGAAATAGGCACATTGTCAAGATATTTTTTGTTTTTTATCGTTATTGAGAGGTTTAAATGGAGGTTTAAACTGGTATTCTACATAATAGGGGCCAATAAATTATTTTGAGTTATTATTTATTGACTCGAAAAAGTGCATTATGATCAAACTGTATCTGAGGTCAAATGGATCCCCTGTAAAGTTAAATGGGTTCGTGGCATGTGGTCGCATATATGTACATACTGTATGATCAATATGTGGCCAAGCGAACAGCCTTTTAACACTCTGTCTGTCTCCTCCTCCAGAGTGGCTCCAATGAGAAGCGCGAGGTTCGTCAGTTCCAGTTCACGGCCTGGCCGGACCATGGGGTGCCCGAACACCCCACCCCCTTCCTGGCCTTCCTGCGCAGGGTCAAGGCCTGCAACCCTCCAGACGCAGGACCCATGGTTGTCCACTGCAGGTGTGTGTCTGTGTATATGTTCGCACCTCATTCATGTTCTTTTTTTGGTTTAGTTTAGACAATTCTCATAGTTCACTGCGTAATATTTTCTTCAAATTATCAAGGAAGACAATCCAATGTGCTCCCTGATTGGAAAAAAAAGATTTGGTCCTTGATTGTGTGTGTTCGTGTGCATGCACGAAAACACTTATGTTATTTTGGGTTTTACTTGGCAATGTAATTTTCATAAACCTTAGAGTCCCTGAAACTGAAACTCGCCGTGAGTCCAAGAACTCCCGTATCAAACCATTGGTCCTGAACTGAAATGAGATTGACCTGCCATTATGCAAACCCCAAAACCATTCTCACTGGCTTAGACACTCACATTCCTCCCTAAACAACCTCCATCACCGCTTAGGTTTTACAACAACAGCAGCCACTGCACCGACCCCATTTTCCATAAGTAGCTTTAACTGTTGACTATTTACCGTTTAAGCGGGTGGTAGATCTGGGTTCACAAGTTTATATTCAAATGAGCTGCAGTCTGAGCAGCAGGAGGCTGATGCGTTGGTTGGAGGAAGATTCTGGAAACTTGTCATTACAATCCTGGCACACTGAGCCCCAGGAGCTGGAATGGAGCCGCTGTCTGCTCTCCTCCAGGGACAGAAGGGAAGAAGATAGAGGGAAGGAGAGGGAATATGGAACAGACACTATAGAGCAAGAGAATTAGTGAGGTATGGATGTGGAGGAAGAGAGGGTAGGGAATCGAAGGGATTGAGACAATGATTGAGAGGGGGAGTCGGTAAGAGACAGGGAGTTAGAGGAGGAGGTACGTGCAGAATGGGAGAGAAGGTGAGGTCAAATCCAGGATGTGGCAAATAGAAATGATGAATTAAAGAAAAGGAAAAGGGGGAGAGAAAATGGAGTCTAAAAAAAAAAAAAAGCACTCTTGCAAATGTGAGAGTGAAAAAGCGATGTGGCTGAGTGTGAGAGTGTTCGTCGGGGGCTTAGAGAGAGGATGGAAGAGGCAGAGAGATGGGAGCTGGGGGGGAGTAAAGGTTGACAGGAGAGGAGATCTTCCTAATCTTCCTAGCAGTCAGATGGAGTATCTAACAGGATTATCAGTCAAATTAAATTAACCCGGCAAGGCTCCATCATAATGTGCCTTAACATATCTACCAGCCTCTATATCACTCAGTGGACTGAATCTCATTCCACCTGAACAACACACACCCGTGAGCGCACATACACACACACACATACACACTGATATTAATTTAACCATATAAAGAGGTTTTTATTCACTTGCAGAAACCTGCTTGGTCAGGGTGTTCCACCATTTAGGTACCAGCACAGCAAAAATGTGAAGTGTTTGGGTGGGCAGCAAAATGTATTATATTTCTGGATTGTGTGTCGATAGGAGAGGACATCTTCCTAATGCCAGCGAGACGGTGTTGCTGACTCATCGCTAATGTCAATTATTATGTCCTTTGTTCAAAATATTGCTGGCTGGCGTCTTTATGCTACTTAGTTGGTTTAGGCACAATAGGTATAGGATTATTGTAATATCTCGTCTCAGTGCTTTTGCAGATTGCAACAGGGCTAGATTAGCATTTGTACCAAATCTTGGTTGTAAGACACACACAACACCCACACACACACACACACACTCACACACTCACACACACACACACACACAAGAATAGTATTTGTTCAATAATGCATACCCCAGGTTATATGAGAAGCTCACATTACAATTTCTGCCCCCCCTTTTCCTTCCCATTTTGCCTCAGCGCCGGAGTGGGCCGCACAGGCTGCTTCATCGTGATTGACGCCATGACGGAGCGCATCAAGCACGAGAAGACCATCGACATCTACGGCCATGTGACGCTGATGCGCTCCCAGAGGAACTACATGGTCCAGACGGAGGACCAGTACGTCTTCATCCACGACGCCCTGCTGGAGGCCGTGGCCTGCGGGAACACCGAGGTCCCCGCCAGGAACCTGTACTCCTACATCCAGAGGCTGACGCAGATTGAACCGGGAGAGAACGTCACCGGCATGGAGCTGGAGTTCAAGGTGAGGGAGGTTCCACTGAGGGTCCCCGAAGGGTTTTGAAAGTATCAAAGGTTCTAGACCCACCGGTAGAAACCAATTAGATGATGATAATGTGATAATGTGAAACGTTATTGATCTCCACAGGGAAATTCACCTTTGTGGAGGGTCAGCTTCAGAACAGCGTCCCTGGAGCTGGTAGGGATTCAGTGTCTTGCTCATGGAGGAGCACTTCAGCAGGGTGAATCAGGGTCAAAGGATGGTCTTTCTAACCACTAGGCCACCCTAAAGAGAGTATAGGGCCAGAATGTATGGTATCTAGAACGTCACAGGCTTGGAACTACAGGTCAAGGTGAGGAGAGATCCTCAGAAACTTCTGTGAGGTTGTAAAAGTCCAAAAGTTCTCGACCCACTGTTAAAAACCAATGTAGCATCAGAATATATAGACTCTGGAAAGTCACAGGCGAATTAGGCTAAATATCTAATGGCCCAAGGACCACTAAATATCAAGGAAGCATCAGATAGTGAAATGGCTGACAAGAACGAACAAGAAGCCCTAAGATTCATTGCGAGAACGACACATTTCGTCCAAACAAGTTGACACAAGTACACAGCATCATAGTCTACAGTACAGAGCCAGTTGAAACAGCAGGACACCTGAACATCTGTTTGTCTTAACTGCTTGCATGACGACAACAGAGAACATCTCAGACTGGAGAGATGTTCTCTGTACTGACATTCTTGAGAAGCTTGGTCTCTCCAACACAACTTGGGAAGAACGTTCTCCACAAGGACACAAGGATCAACTCGGAATTCTTGGCCTTGATAATCACCTGCTGTTTTATTCATGGTTCTTAGAGGTTCTTGAAGTTCCAGTCCCACTGTAAGATTCATATAGTCAGGATGGATGGATGGGTGGATTCTAGGGGATTAAAGGATTGGCCCTTTGAGTTCAAGGTAAGAGGGTTCTGCTGAGCGTTTTAGATAGCACTGTAGTTCTGAAAGTTCTAAGGGCATATGCATCATAAAACTGTAAGGGCAAAGTAATATAGGCCAGAAAGTTGCAATTTATAAAGGCTCGGGGAAAGGTCACTTGGGCGTTTTGAAGGGTTTTAGGGAGCTGTTCAGGATTCACAGGGAGACCATTGAAGGTAGGCATGAATACACAGGCAAGTGCAAGTAAATAAAGGATCAAAGTGTGTTTATTTTTCATTTTCTTCTGGGTTTTTTTGGGGGTTTTTTTTACATTGATATTTGCCTCTTGCCAGGCCGTCATTGTAAATACGAATTTGTTCTCAACTGACCCGGCTGGTTAAATAGAGATTGAGTTAAAGATATATATTGAAAGCAGGTGACCTACATTTTCCTGGCCTGGTTTGTGTTTGCTGAGACGTTCAGAGGGCAAGGTAAACACAAAGCCATTCTAAGCAATCACCTTCATCCCATGCTACAGCATTCCTATCCTAATGGAAGCGGTCTCCTCCAGAATGACAATGCCCCGAGTGCTCACTGAACTGTTTGTTCAGCCTTACGTTGATGTAAACCATATGCCAGGGTTGTCTCCGCCACCAGATCTTGTCTCAATTGAACACTTATGGGACATTCTGGAGCGCCATCCGAAACGGCACTTTCCACCAACATCAACAAAACACCAAAGGATGGAATTTCTCATAGAGCGGTGTTGCGTCCCTCCAACGGAGTTACAGAAAGTTGAAGCGTGTGTGTGTGACGAGAAGAAGTGAAGCCGTTCTGGCAGCTTTTGGCAACCCAACACTCTATTAGGACACATGTTATTGTTTCCTTGTAGAGAAAGTTCACTTGTCGAGTTCAAAGAGGTTGCCAACAGGGCATGATGTTATCCAAGTGTAACAGATGACGAGAAGAACGACGTGTATCGAAACAATGAACGAGTTTGTGTGTGCCAGACTTTCTTGATAAGACCGAAATAAAATTCAAACCAAATGACATGAAGAATTACTATTGTTGACATTGGATACTGGATTCAGAGTACCCAAATGAACTGGCGAACTTGTGGTTAGTGTGGGATTTTCCAGCTCGGTCTGTCTGTAAGAAAATAAGGGACTCTTGTTTCTCCCACAGCGCTCCGGTAGCCGCCGCTGGTCTCGGCTTGGTTCGTGAGACCCCATTGTTCCCCCGGAGTCTGCGGTTTCCCCCCGCCTATCCTGTGTTGTTCTGTCTTTCTCTGTAACCCGTGTCAACCGATGGTCAGAGGGTGTTATGTGCAAGAGAGTGTATGCGCGCGTGTCTGTCTGTCTGTCTGCATGTATGGATATGAATGTGTGTGTTCTGGGGGGGGGGGGGGGGGTTTCGCTGATGCAGGATCAACTGCAGTTCACATATGTGCGTTGAGACAGCGTGGGGCCTTGTGGTTTCCTGTGCCCCCCTCTCACCCCCCCACCCCCCCACCCCCTTCCAGTTTCCTCTTCCTCCTTTCGTTCAGCTTATTATACTCCCTCCTTCAATCCCCTCTGCTGCCCTATTCTCCCTATTTCCCCCACTGTTCTCTACCCCTTCCCTCCTTCCAGCCCCTTCCCTTCTGCCTCCATTTATTCAATTGAAGACGTCTCAGTCATTTGGATAAATACCCTGAGGTCTGCCCAGTCAAGTGGATTGTCTAGTTGTCTCTTGTCCAGTATGTCTGAGAAAAACCAAGTCTTGTGCTAAATACATTTGAATGAGTTCAAGGAATGTTCATCTCAATAACACACACACAGAAAGTCTTGGTTACATCAAAATCCAAGGTCCATATTTAAATGTTCATGAGTTTGTCTGAACTACTTTTTATCTATATCACACCTTCCTTTCCCATCCCCTTCCTTCCTTCTTTCCTTCCTTCCTTCCTCCCTCCCTTCCTTCCTTCCTTCCTTCCTTCCTTCCTTCCTTCCTGTATTGTCTGCTCTCACAAGTACTAAGGCCTACCACATCATGTCGGTCAATATCATAATATATATCTTTTTATTTCTTCCCCATCCTAGCGTCTGGCCAGTGCCAAGGCCCACACATCACGGTTTGTGAGCGCCAACCTGCCATGTAACAAGTTCAAGAACCGGCTGGTGAACATCATGCCGTACGAGACGACACGTGTCTGTCTGCAGCCAATCAGAGGGGTGGAGGGATCCGACTATATCAACGCCAGCTTCATCGATGGATACAGGTCAGCAAAAACGTTATTTGAACATGTTCACAATTGTTTTTGTGTGTTCCTGTTTAATTTTCATTTGTATATGGAGATGTAATTCATACAATCTGATTGGTCAAAGCTTCCCAGGTAACCAGCTGCTTCGCAATATTTCTTGTTTTCTCCTGTTTTGTTAAGTACATAATTTTGAAGAAAACTTTTCAGTCAGTACACATCCATTGATAACTACCACTGGTGTATAAAAAGGCATAATACACTTTGATGCTGCCAAATGTACCCAGCTGCTGTTCATACCTATTACATAACCATTGTACCCTTAATTACGGTAAATAATAACTCCCTCTCAGCTACTATTACCATAGTCAACTTTGAGATAGGTGGATTATGCAGTGCTTGCCACACTCATTAGTGGCCTTAATGTATGACATCAAACATTTTAATATTCTGTTATGTGTACTCAAGCAGAATAAATTGTCAAAATGTTTCACATGAATGTGACTTTACTGCGTACTCTGGAAGATACATTGATATGGATAAACCGTGTGTGTGTGTGTGTGTGTGTGTGTGTGTAGGCAGCAGAAGGCCTACATAGCAACCCAAGGCCCACTGGCTGAGACCACAGAGGACTACTGGAGGATGCTATGGGAACACAACTCTACCATCGTAGTCATGCTAACCAAACTGAGAGAAATGGGACGGGTACGGACACACATGCACCATAGTCGTCATACTTTTAGGGCGTACCTGTTAGTATGAATGGCCCCACTGGGAACTGAACCTTAGGTGTTAGGAATATGTGCTACAGCAGACCGCTGGACAGAAGTAAGCACACTGTAAGCACACCAATATGGATTTTTAAGGCCGATACCAATATTGATATTTTTGGATCGAAGCTGGTGATAGCTGATATTTTGTGTCAGTATTCAATATCTAATGAAATTACTTTATGTGGGTTGCAGCTTCTTAAGGAAGGACGATGCAGGTTTCATTGCAGGTTTTATAGACTGACACCCCAGATACCGTTGAGAAAAATCACAACCTCACCTCCATCATATCGACAGTAGACAACACTGACTGGACGATATCCCATTTTTATTAAAAGGCCAATATCAGCCAGATAAATATTGGTTTAACCCTAATTACAACATAATCTCTACTATAAATGTATTCTAACAGTATCATTGCATATGATACAGTATAGCACAGAGCACAGCGAGAGAGTGAGCAAGCCAGAGAGACAGTGATATGAGTTATGTCTAATGAGCCTCATATTTCATCTGGCATGAGGCTGACTACATCTGGATAGCAAAATTAACAAGTCAGTATGACACTTTCATGACTAAGTGGCCAGGCATTGTTCCCCCCGCACATTTAATCTGTCGGAGGTGTTAACGGAGTGTGTGCGCTGTCCCCCTGCAGGAGAAGTGTCACCAGTACTGGCCTGCAGAGCGCTCAGCCAGGTACCAGTACTTTGTGGTGGACCCCATGGCCGAGTACAACATGCCCCAGTACATCCTCAGAGAGTTCAAAGTCACCGACGCCAGGGTAAGTCATCGTGTGTGTGTGTGTGTGTGTGTGTGTGTGAGAGAGAGAGAGAGAGAGAGAGAGAAGAGTCCTTTGCATTGATTATTTCTGGAATTGAAAAACAAAAGAATAAGTCACACGTTCTATTCCCCCAGGATGGCCAATCACGGACAGTTCGTCAGTTCCAGTTCACTGATTGGCCAGAGCAAGGAGTGCCAAAGTCAGGGGAGGGATTCATTGATTTCATTGGCCAGGTGCACAAAACTAAAGAGCAGTTTGGCCAGGACGGGCCAATAACTGTGCACTGCAGGTAAGAGCTGTCCTTCCCCCTAACTAACATGCTGTGATCACTGAGTCACTGCACTAGTATAAACAAGGACAAGCACATCATTCTGTGTACATGCCTGTTAAAGGACCACACTGACTTTTTGGGGAGTTTGGCTCATTGGTCCCCTCACCCAATATGTGAAGAGAGGATTGGCACCAAAATCATGTCTGTCTCTGGTAGATAGCTGTCTGTGTGCATGCTAACGCTTTAGCATACAGAATGTTAAGTAACTGTAGGCGATTAGCATTATCCAAAGTATAAAGATAAACCTTTTAGTAATCCAAAGTTGGTATTCTATGGCCTGCAGATTCATAACTTCTGAAAACAAAGTCTCAATCTTCATCATTAGTGAAGTCATTATGAATCAACAGCACAAAAACTTAAGCTGTGTGGCTAACTGGAGATTTTCTGCCATTGAAAGTAGTTCCAATAAGGACATTTTTTGTCTATTTTACCAATCCCTTAAACAAGCCTGGCAGGTTTAGATACATCAATAAAATTAACTAACCATCCAGTCTTACAGCTGCTACAATTTCTCACTTTTAGGATAATGCTAGTCATATGCTAAAGCGCTTTAGCATTATCTACCAGAGACACAGATTATTTCGCTGCCAATCCTCTCATCACATATTGGTGACCAATGGGCCAAACTCCCAAAAAGTCAGTGTGGTCCTTTAAGAATTTGAATGTGAACCTGACCACCAATGCTACAGCTAAGGCTCTAAATATGTTCCTGTTCCCGCCTGTGCACCACCAGCGCTGGAGTAGGGAGGACCGGGGTGTTCATCACCCTCAGCATCGTGCTGGAGAGGATGAGGTACGAGGGAGTGGTGGACATCTTCCAGACCGTCAAGATGCTGCGCACCCAGAGACCTGCCACCGTTCAGACAGAGGTGAGCAGGCTTTCTGTGTTTTTCTCTCTCTCTCTCTCACACACACACACACACACTCTCACATGCACTTACACTCTGTCGCTCTCTCTCACACACAAACACTCACCCACTCTGTCTGTTTGCTTTCTCTTTCTGTCTCCTCTTTCTCTCACGTAAATACTCACTCACACATTCTGTCTGTCTCTGTTTCAGTTGCTTTCTCTTTCTGTCTCCTCTTTCGCTCTCTGACAGAAACACTCACACATTCTGTGTCTGTCTCTGTTTTCTAGTCTCCTTCTCTTTCTGTGTCTCTGTTTTCTAGTCTCTTTCTCTTTCTGTGTCTCCTCCGTCTCTCATGGACTTGTCATTGTCCTGTCTCCCTCCAGGACCAGTACCAGTTCTGCTACCGGGCCAGTCTGGAGTACCTGGGAAGCTTCGACCACTATGCAACATAAACCCAACAGCCATCTCCGATACCACATCCTACCTAGTGCACTTCTCTTTGGTCACCTGTGGCCTCAATTAGTGCACCAGGGAGCAGGGTGTCTTTGGAGATCTTTGCCACCACATCCAGAGTGAAAGGGGACCATCGGCTTCTCCCGTACCCAGAAAGAGCACCTCTACCTGAGCCATAGCAACCTGCTTGACAAGGGTGTTTTTCCTTCCACCCTCAGCCCAAACTCACCCATTGGTCAGTCTGAAGAAGCAACTTCAACCGCTGTTCCAATCAAAATACTTGATCAAATATAGATTTTATGTGTTTTCAGTGCTTTTGTGAGCACCCAGATTGCTTTACATTGTTTGGGTGCGGAACTCACCTCATCCACCACCAGTGTAGCATCACCAACCTAAACACGGGACTCGGCTACAGTATTTAACTATCACGGGAAGTTTAGATTTTTCTATCTCGAGACTGTCTAGAAACCTCTACAGATCCATCCTACGGAAGCCTGGTGGACTGAGAGACCTGGTGACCTGCCAAGGGACCTTTGAGGACCAGACATTGCCAACAGGAGGCTGGAAACACAGAGCACACAGTATTAAAGACGAAAGACACACATCCCAAAAAAAAAAAAGAAAGACACCAAGAAGTGTTTTTGTTGTGGAAACAGACTCTCGTTTCCGATGAATGAAAAAGGAGATATTTCTACCATACAGTAATAAAAAAAACCACCAGTTCAACCTTATGCTTCACAATTTAAGATAAGGGAAATTTGGGAGAGGTTTAAAAAGCATACCACAAAATAAAAACATTACTTTAGTTTTTTAGAAGAAAATATAGATCTGTGACTATCTTGTTTTTTAAAAACCGGGTATTCCTTATTTCACATTGTTCTTTTTTTTTTTTTTTTTTTTTTTTTTTTTTTTACTGACTTGTGACTCTTTCCCCTCTGACCACACGCAGGCAAGGTCGCGAAATGTTTCTTTTTGTATTCCATTGAGTTGTCGCGAGGTTGTTGTTTTTTTGTTTTTTTTGAAGCGATACGGTACTGTTTTAAAGTGTACAATCAGATCTAGTGTGAAAACGTTCACGGTTCTCCAAACAACACCGCCATCGAGTGTCACTCTCCTGTATTCCCTTCTTCTCTTTCTAACACTCTCTTTTTAACACACGCACACACACGCACACACACACACACACACACAGATATTACAAGACTCTCGACCTCATGGCAGAGACCTGAGGGCGGCCATTTTGAATTGCCAGGGACCACAGAAGGGACCACAGTACAGTATGAAACCTGCTGCTACCAAACAGCCCCCCCACCCCCACCCCCCAGGACGCATCCCATCATGCAGTTCTGCGCGCAGGTTGAGAGCGAGCCACAACTACAACAGAGTATGCACAGAAAGCGAAATAGTTCTATGAAAAAAAACAACTATTTATGTGTCCAAATAAGCTTCACAAAGATTTCTCAAGCAGGGAGGGAGAAAGGGTTGTAGAAAATTGGAGGGAGGGATGGAGGGAGGGAGGGAGGGTGAAATAATCTTTCTCACTGGAATGCTCACCTATATGACTTTTCTCTCTGTCTGATTCAGTGTGCAATAAGTAGATGTATTATTATATATTTTTGTGTCAAGTCACTAACTGCAGTTATATGCCATGACGACGATGATGATGATGGTGTATCATTTTTTTTCCAGACACAAGGATGTTATGATTGATATGGTACCTGCCACCGTTTTAATGTGTCCAAAACCAGAGGGATGACCTCTGACCTTGTAGGGAAGTAGATCTTTTATCATGTCACGATGCCAGTAGATGATGTCATCCTTCTGTGTGTCACAGCAACCGACGAATGCTCAAGACTCATATTTCAACAGCATCTAATAAGTATTTTGATTTTAGATTTCTAGTGCCTTATATTACACGCCTATTTTGATAAAGTTACTTTAAAGGGTTTTTTGCGTATTTTATGTATGTATGTATGCTTGTACGTGTGTGAACCGACTGTCCGTGTGTGTCGTGCATATGATTTTGTTACGTTGACAGTATGTGAAGGTATCTCGTGTGTTCTGTTCTTGGCTGTGAAGTTTCTGTATGGAAGGCTCTGTGTAGGCTGGACAGTTGTTGTACTCATCACTTTCAACCCAACTCATCATATCTCTTTTAATCCAAAATCCAATCTTACACGAGACTTCAGCTAGAGAGAAAAATAGCGGTTTCAAAAGTAGGTCGTTAGCAAGATGGTCTGAACAATCTTTTTTGGACAGGAACATTTCTATGTTGACGTTTTTTTTGTTGTTTTTTTTTGTCGTCTTTTTCTTCCTGGGACTCTCGCACAAGTTTTGTGTATATACTTTTTTCATGGAGACTTCAGCTCGCCTGCCATGGAGTTTTGGCCACGCTGACGACTTTGGCGCCGACTGTGAACTGGCTCAGACAAGTCCTACTTACTCAGCTATGTAGACTTCTATATTTAAGCTGAACGGCGGTGGCTTTCCGGGCCGGTTTGAAGAAAAGCAAAATGACAAACCATGTAGATATGGTTACGTTTTCCCCGCCTGAAGCCCTGGCTTTCACCTGCAAATCAGTGAAACTGTTCATCTGTGTTCCTTGTCCTGATGTCTATCTAGTTTTCCTTTACTGACAAAGGCTGAGAGAAGTTCAGGTGCTACATCTCCAATGACGCAGAACCTACAGCATCATTTGTTTTGTTTTTTTGTATCTTCATTAATGCTTCACCGTGTAAGGGATCGTTCACAGTTGTCCACCATCTTACAGTAACCCTGTTGTCGTTTTTATATGCATGGTACCACTTTTGAGATGCCCCCCCTTGGTCACACCTGTTACGGGAAGACTTGCACTTTCTCTCTTTGTACTATGCACTAATACTAATATCCTATTATCTCTGATAGCCCCCCCCCCCCCCCCCTCCCAAAAAGATGATTTTTACTTGAACTCAGTAAAGACGGACCCCGTAATGCTCACATGGTTGTGTATATGTAAATAACACAAAACACCGAGAATATTCTAAAATGGAGAAATGCGTAAAGAAATGAACGAAGAAGGTAAAGAGTAAATAAAAGTCTATCAGATATACGGAGTGGTATAATAAGAGGATGCACCTGAAATCACAGATTATGGCACAGCCGTACGTGCAATACATCACATCGTGGATTTGTTGTACCACAAAAGAGAAATTTTCACAAGAAAGTGTTATATTTTCCCCCGATGTATCATGTAGATGGATAAAACTGGAGTTTATAAATTGTATAAAAACAAAAATATGGTGTGTTACATGGATCAGTTACCTCCAATTGGTCTGTAAATGTAAACTTTATTTTATTTTTTTTGTTTGTTTGTTTTCTGCTCCGAGTGAACAAGTGCTTTTTATTTTCTTACATTGGTTCTCGGAGTGTGTGAAACCGAAAAAAGAGGTCTGTATGGAATTCTGTTCTTTGTCGACACAAGTTTCATTTGTTACAAATAAACTCAAGTGAAATAATTGCTACTGCTGTCCTTTTAAATAAGACTTTATAAATACCATGGTATGAATAACAAATATTAAGTCAGTATATGAAATAAATAACATAATGCTTTATTTCAACAACGGTAAGAGTAAATAGTATCAACTATAACATCAAATAACAGTAAAATCAACACTGACATTATCAAATTAAAGACATGAAATTATATTAGATATAAACACCATATAATTTTCAATCTACTGTTTGAAAGAAATGGTTGGGTGGTGTTAATTGGTGGTAATGTAAAATACATTGTGGCAGGTTTTCATATTTCTAAAGTCATTTTTTTTTATGCTGGAACAAGAAACAACAGTTTCTTCTTTTTCCTTTTTGGCTCCTCCTCAAATGACTCATGTTGTGTGACGACGGCATTAGGATTGTCCTCTTGTTGTTCTGTAGCCTCCTCATTGATTGATGGCATCCTCTCAGACATGGAAGACACTTCCATTTTACAAAGCCTTCTCTCTGGCCTTGGTGGTGGACAGATGGCACGCTCACAGAAGGAATAATCATCTGCGTCCTGAGTTTGCTCATCTTGCACCTTGTCAAGGTCGTCGCTGCAGTTTTCACATCCATATCGGGGGAAACTGCTGCCAGAAAGCAGTCAGGCTGCGGTGAATTCTCATCACTTAGTATATATACAAGATTCCTTCAATTAGAGTGTGTGGAGCCCAAAACTTTTCCATCCCGGTGCTGTGGCAGCTCAGCAGTATGGGTCCAGGGTAACACCAGGGAGCTTGTGCCTTGTCATCCGAGGACACACATCTTTTTCAACACTGTGAAGTCATGATTGCACACAGTGAAGACATCCCCCTGCTGACTGAGCTATAATCATGTTTGCCCAGCGGGTGCAGCTGCAGCATGAACTCCATCACAAGGTCCTTGACCAATTCTCTGTTGATTCAAACCAGCAGAGGGAGAGGCTTGGTCAGTGCAGTTCTCTGTCTGAGGAGCACTTTCTCTTTATTGTCTACTTGGTGATCTGCTACCTGCTGGGTGATTCACAATGTACTGGACTAAAAATGTTGGATTCCACGGCCAGAGCTCTGCCAAGTATAGATCTGGGAGCTCATACATTTACCAAGGTCTAAAAGAGTCCTTCATCTGTCTTCATCTCAGAGTGTGTGTGTGCCCCCTATCCTCAGTCACCTGGACCCATGGAAAGGACCAGAGAAGACAGTAGAGGCACATGACTGCTTATATACTCCTTTCTGGAATGCACCTGGGTTGATGGAAACATAATAAACATAAAATAGATCCGCTTCACCCTGGAGCTGAAGCTCTCCAGAGTTTTTCTTTTTGGCATCTTCATCAAGGAATGACTGTCTACTTGCTTTGGCCTCAATATCAGCAAAAAGCCTTTTGGAGCGTGCTGCAAGTGGAGTTTCCACGGGAGTACAAAGCTGTTTTGAAGCCTGGCCACGGCCACTTTAGCTGCCTCCTGGATCTCAGATGTGTTTTCCAGAACTCCGCTTCCTGCTGTTTTCCACCGGGCCGCTCAGATCTGCTTGAAGAACAGAGCTGAGGGTCTGCTGGGAACCGGCCCCGCTCGGTCTCCCTCAGCATGAAACAGCCTCTCACCTGCGAGGGCCGGTCACACAGCTCAGGTTCCCATTTAGCGCATTAAATCGAATGTTCACTAACCTTGAAACTGTTAA
Organism: Centroberyx gerrardi; assembly: GCF_048128805.1. NCBI lineage: Eukaryota > Metazoa > Chordata > Actinopteri > Beryciformes > Berycidae > Centroberyx > Centroberyx gerrardi. The sequence continues at coordinate 7,845,832 of NC_135999.1, read as the reverse complement.
GTGTTTTTACTTAGCGGCTCGACGAAGATGTAACAAATACATTCCTCAACCCTCTACTCTTTATGTTATTTCTTCCAGCAATCTATTTAATCATTTGTCCTCTTCAAGCAATATTACCCACTATCTAAAAGAAAAATGTACCTTAGATAAAAGAGAACGTAATGTGAAGAATGTAGTTATGAAACACAATGCTGACAATTGTATCTAAGAGAATAATGCAGCATTTGTGCACAGCCAGATGTAAACCTCTAGCTGTAGGTGTGTTGCAGTCACACTCACTGTCGTCAGGAAAGCTTCACTGGCGTTGGCAACCATCCGTCCTTTCATGTCCTTTATGGTAACGCAGCATGGCACAGCGCCCTGCTTCTGAACAGGCAGGAAGCAAGCTCAACTGTTTGGCTCCCACTTTCAATAGCGACTTCAATGTTCACAAATGATGGAGATCACTTTTCCAAGATATTTCTTTCACTACATTACAGGAATTTGTATGTTTTTAATAAAAGTACCAGTCAAATAGTGGTATTAGCCTATTAGTTTTCAGGGTCACATTTCTATGACGCAAACATCATGGCTCATGGTTTAAAACACTGTACACCATTTCATAAGCCATCTTTCTACTTCATTCCCTGAAAAAGATTCACAAAGAATCATGCCACCTGGAAATGGAAACTTTACTTGAATTCATAAATAACAACTGACACAATTCAATAAAAAAGCAAATATGGATTTTTTTTATTTTGTTTTCCTTACAGCAGTTAGCAATACTTTATCTATAGCAAGCCAAAAATAAATACAAATATTAACTTAAATAATTTCAACAGTGTGTTTCATTCAACACAGAATGACAGTAGCATCTCAATTTCACATGTTAATAGGGCACAGAATCCAACACTACAGTCTAGCGTGGCTTCCTATCCGGGCTTCCTTTTCTTATCTCCTTATCATGGAAAGGGAATAACAGGTGGTGCGATCAATCAAATAAAAAATAGTCTTGATTATACAATAATTTATGCCACGTGAATGTCAAATTATACATTCAACCTCTTTTGATCAGCGTGGACGAACAAGAAAAGGACGCGGAGAGAGGAAGCCACAGTAGCGTATTGGGACGTGGCCCACAGCAGAAGCAGGAGGAGACAATGTTTAACATGCGGGGAGAAAACAGTAGGACGTGATGAAAATACTACAAGCAAAGTGCATAAATATTCAAAATGAAAACTGGGAATAACAGACCCGCCCCACCCCCAAAAAGCTACTGTAGATCAGCTATTTAGAAAAATCTCAAACTTTTGAATTTGTCATTTACAAAGGAAAAAGTATTTGTTGTTTATTTCAAAAAAGGGTGATGTGACAAATATAAGTTGTGTTTCTTTTTTTAAATTCCCTGACAGATGTGAAAGCACTAGGCAACCGGGGGCCACGACGCGCTCCGTTAAGCCATTCTGTAGATGGTCAGTCCAATCGAAACTCTCCTCTAGCCCGTCGCCCCACCCACCAACTCACTGACATACTGTACAAGCACACATTAAGTTAACATCCATCTCACCCAAAGCACCCATTCCCTTGAGGTTCTCAAGTCTTTCCTCTAATCTATTCACAAGGAAATTGTGTGGGCAATGTTTGTTAAGATGGAACTAGATCCAATAAGCTCACGCACCAGCATTCACACACTCACACACTCACATGCGCATACACAAACAACCTCTCCTTTACATCCGCAGTCAATTCAGTGCATTCATTTGTCATTGATCCTTCTCCATCGCTTCATTTCCCTTTGGGGCTGCGCGGCTCACATGTGCTTTTGGCGGCTGTACGGAGGCCTGGCAGGGCAACATAGTCTTTTTGGAACCGTGAATTGGGCGTTCTCTGCCTCTTCCTCTCACCCTGCGTGGTAAAGAAAGCGTCCTGGAAACGCATGCTGGAGGCCGTGGACTGCAGAGAGAGAGAGAGAGAGAGAAATGGGAGAACACAGCGGGGGAAAATAAAAAGAGAAGGAAGAAAAATGAGTGATGTTCCAGGTGGGCAGAGAGTAAAAAAAAAATCAAGGGACAACTTCTATTCAAATGCCAATAAGAAGCCATAACACTGATCTGCATATCAAACTTTCAAAGTTTACATTTTAGCCTGTATCATCACTTCGAGTTGTCCATAGAGTCTAATACTTACAAGTCTACCCTTCACCTTTTTCGGCAGGTCTTCATCCAAAGTGTAGACGTCTTCCCTCTTGGCCAGCACCTGAGACCCGTCCTCAAACTCCACCTGAGAGAACGCAAACACATTCAACAGTCATCTACCTTGTTTGAATGCATTGGCTGATGTTTTTTTTTTGCCTATCCTCATCCCAGGTTGTGCTGAAAATTTAATTGTCTATCTCGGGACATCAACATTTTTCAAGTCCACGTGACGAAAGATGGAAGATTCTTTTTAAACATCATAAACAGATTGTCCTGACTGCAATCTGATTGGTTAAAAAAGTCATTTTCAGGTCACCTCTGCTCTGAAATATGAATGCAATCTGCTCGTGAAATGCATTTTTTAATCACCTCAACTTTATAAAACACAGTCTGACCCATTTCATACCTAAGCCCACCTTGACAATGGAAAGTTCCCGTTCTGCCGAGTCCAGCCCATTTCTAAAATCTGACCCATCTTAAGCCTGAGTCTGTGCGTCACAGATGCATTTGTGCATAACTAATGGTTGACGCCCCGCTCAACTAAATAAAGCTTTAAGTGGAAGCAGCCTGACTCTTGGCTTAGTGAATATTTCAGTGAGTTTGAATAATGCAGATTGTCACCTCCTCCTCATCCCCCATTTTTCGCTCTATCTCGCTCTCTCCATCCCTCTTTTCTCTCCTCTGCCCATCTGCTTCCGCTCCGCGTATCTGAACAGCTTTTGCCCCCCCATCTATCCATCTTTTCATCCCCCCATCATCCTCCACCTCATCTCCACTCCTCTCCTTTTTCTCGCCATTGCCTCAGCACCTCCTTCAAGCTCCTTCTCAAGTGTTCTCTCTCTTTCTCTCGCTCCGCCTCTCTCTATACATAGACCTGGAGAACCTGATAACGTCAACAGAGTCACGATGACTCTGAAGTTGAGGGAGTTGAACAAGTTTATTGCTGTATCTCTCTTTGACAAGAGGCTAGGCTTGCAACTTTCTCTCTACAAACAAAGACACACAAGTGTATTGTCTGTCATGCATTTATGTGTGTACAGTATGTGTGTGTGTGTGTGTACCTGGTACATATAGGAGACGTTGGACCCCAGGTATTTGGCGCCGTAGAACAGCCCATCAGGCCACTTCACTTGAACAGCCTCCCCGACTTCAGGTGGACCCAAGTTCACACAGTCTCTGCTCTGCAAATGCAGGAAAATAACGTTTGGTCTTTGTATGCATCAGTGTGTGTGTGTGTGTGTGTGTCAAAATGTCCTCACAGAGATAGAAAAATGAGGAAAGACTTCCAACACTTTGCCTGCCTTCATGTCGAAAAGGAGTCGTTTTAGGTTTGGGGTTAGTGTTGGAATCAAGTTAATGCTATGGTTAGACGAGGCTCAGCCCTTTTCTCCCACCGTTGCAAAAACAGTGGGGAGGTTTGACAGGCTTACCCACGAAAAAGAGCTGGAGACTTGATTGAGCTGAAAAACAAACTCTGGATACAGTGGGAAACAGGGCGCTTCTGCTCCAAACGTTTCAGATTCACCACCACTTTAAACACCTTGCTTGTCATGTGATGCATTGTATTACAAGACTAGTGTGTTGTATTTTCAGATGAATGCATAAGCAATTGTTTTCAGATTGGCAAACTTAAGACAGACAAAGTAAGCGAATTCTTCACATCTTAAAGATTGGTCACAGATTGTATGATGAGGCTGTGAGACCGACCAATCCACAAGCTAGCAGTCTTTCTAAGGCGCTCCATTCTAGCGGGCTTTTTGAAAGCATCGTGCCCCAGACTCCCATTGGTCAAAGCGCTTACGAGACTTGGAAGTACAGCAACATGAGCCTGGAGGCAGACATTTAGTGGTCAGGGCTGAGGTTAGGGTTAGGGGTAAAGGATTGCGTGCAAATCGATGGAATGTCCTCACTAGTACAGTAACACAAACAAGTGTGCGGTTACGTTTGTCACCACTACTTCTCTTAAAACGGTGTTAGCCTCACTGGGGGAGGTCTGGTGATCATGATAATCACTTGAGCAAATCCATGAATTTCAACCCATCAACAACGGTCATGTCAGTGATTATTCCCAGCTACCATGACGAACGCTGTAGCCCCGATCACCTTTTAGAAAACTCTTTAGAAAACACATTTTAGAAAGCTCTGCAGTTTTCTGATAATTCTATTTTCATTTGAATGGAAGCTTCCTCCATCTGAGAGGGCTTTAACATCCGATATGACCTCGTAGAATTGGGAGGCGACCTGCGTGTGTGTCTAATTAAACAGATCCTCACCACTATATCCTCGGGGTAGGTGTCATTGGAGAAGGAGCCGTCGTCAAACATGACCTCGTAGAAGGTCTGGGAGGTGATCTGGGTGACCTTGGAGCTGTAGTAGCGCAGGTTCTTGTGTTTGGAGATCACCGTCTGGCCCAGTGCGATGGACGCCTGGCACGCCCGCTGTTTCTGGTACACACAGAGCGCAGGGCAGAGCTTAGACTGTATGCGAGGGGCGGGTGACAATACAGTATAGCATCGCAGTATGTGACGGCCACTCTAATTTGCATTTTAAGGCTATGAATAACCCAAAAATGACGTTCTTAAATGCAAGAAATATTCCTTGAAAGAGATATTTCAGCTTTTTCCAGCAGTCCACAGAAGAAGAACAATGAGCTAATACATTTGCATACATTATATCTTATCTATCATATGAAAATGGAAGACATAATCAATATATTTCATGACACCAAGCTCAAATCATCCAAGAGATAAAGAAGTCCTGCATACACACACAAGTCACGGCTGCACCATTTACTTTACTGTTCAGTGTATTCACCTTTATTTTTATGCATGTGACCAATATTCATCTGTCCACTTCTACTCCACCGTCTACTATATAAGATTAACACAACTACAATAAGAACAATTATCCTAATCAATCATTTACAAGTACAAATGACATGAAAGTTTGCTAAAATGCCAACACATATCCATGTCCATTCCTGCTAAGCACAACTCGGTTCATAACGGCCGTATGAAACACCCGTCCTATGACTTACAGCTGAGGAGCTCCGTGATTGGTGTCTGTGGCAGGTGATTGACACGACATACGGCCAATCATCAGGCTCCATGGTTACCCCAGCAGCGTGGGCACAGGTGACGTGAAAGGAGGTGGGACAGCGGCCGCACGAGCACTGGATACAAGCGCCCGCCTGCCGCTTCCCCGCACAGCGCTTACGACAATAGATGCACTTCTGTAAACACATGCAGACCAGAGGAAACAGTCAGAACCAAAACACTGACCGACGAAGGCTTGCATTCACCGAGATCAGAGTGTCAGTGAACAAAGTGAACACGGGATCTTTTGTCACATCTGCCTTCCCTCCCATCTTTGCTGTCACTCTCCACTGCATACTATATTATCATTATTATTCTTACTGGTCGCAGAGTGTCTTTATTGTTGTGAAGGAAACTTGACTTTATTCAATACACAGCCTTTGGAATGGGGGTAAACTATGAGTCACTGTGCGCAGACTTTGTGAATATGAGCTCAAGAAAAACACCAGCAATTAACGACAAAAGACCAGAAAGTGAGTCATCGTTCGGTTGTGCCATGAACCTCATACATCGTTTAAAAACATTATGTGCTCCAAACAGTCATATCTGTGAAATCTGTTCAACTCGCTGTTATTGGATACAGTGGTGTAAACAAAGTGTGGAAACCGGAGAGTGAAATGAGAGGGCAAGGGAGAGAGAGGGAGAGGGAGAGGGAGAGAGAGAAAGAGAGGGAGAGAGAGAGAAAGAGAGGGAAAGAGAGAAAGAGAGAAAGAGAGAGCCCAGCTTTAACAGTCAACAGGAACATGTTATTTCACCGCTACAATACAAGGGAACCCTCAAATAAAAATACGACCCAATCAGATGACATCATTTGAGGTTTCCGCAACAAACCAGCACTGCAATGTCTATGTTGTGGTGTTTTTTTTCCCCTTCTTGGGGTCACCGAGTGGTAGACAACTGCACATAGGGGTGGGTGTAACACACATACACATCCGACACACAAACACTGCCAAGCACACACATGCATAAACACACTCGCGCCTGCATTTCTGAGCCTACCCCTTGGTTTTCTGCACCAAACAGCCCATCAAGTCCATTTCCTCCGCTGTGGCATCTCCCCTCTCCTCCTCCTCCTCTCCTCCCACAAATCCTCCGCTCTCCCACTAAGGGGAAAAAATGACGACATCCCCCCATTATAACCCTACTCTCTTCCCTATTGCTCTTTCTCCCCTTTCACATCCCTCCCATCGCACTCCATTTCCCTCACTCTCCCCCTAATAAAACACCCATCTACTCCACTCTCTCTCTCTCTCTCTCTCTCACTTCACTTCCCCATTCTCTCTCCCACTGCCGTTTCGCATCTCTTTTAAGTTAATTTATTCATTAATGTAATTCCAGGGAATCCACTTTAATGTATCCATACATGGTGACAGATAATAGGCCTATATGTAGAGAAACTCCCGGGAGAATGAGCCTCAGCAGTAAGAGGGCTCAAGTGGGAATTAGCTGGTTTGTAAATATGAATTCCAGCCTATAAAAAGGCCTGATGAAATGTGAGCTGTCATAACACTTGTCATATCATAGCCAGGTAAGTACATGATGTGTATATAAAGCATCTGTGAGTGTATAGAAACACTAGAATATTAAAAGGGCCTTAAAAGCTTCTAATTCCCAAGTATATATATAATAGCAAGTGCTCATCATAGCCCAAGGCAGAATAGTACAGTGTTTAATATGTGGTAAAGATGGTAAGGCTGTGTAAATACAACATTTTTTTACAAGTCTATGTCCTTGTCAGCTAAGCCGCTCAAATAAATAGCCTTTGTGCCTTTCTTTGAACAATCAATGGCTGATCTAATTAGTTAACCCAGACAGCATTAATTAAATTTAACCTCCACAGCAGGTTTGGCTTCGCCTTCACATTTATCAGCTTAGCCTGTTTAATTCAGATATCAGATGAGGATCAGGAGGCGCTGCGTACTGAAAGACTCGCAGAAAAGTCCTCTTTTCTTCCTGCAAGGCAGCCCGAAAAGGCAACGTGAACGCTGATGGAGTGAATGAATGTTTCAGTTAGCATGGCTGATAAATAATCTCCAACGTTCGCCCTTTCTTTCTATTAATGAACCATCCATTGCTCTGTGCCTCCTCAATTTCTGAAGCGAGTGGCTTTTCACTCTCTGTCTCCCACTTTCTCCTGGTGACTAACTTGGCCTACATTTCATAAAGCCCTCTCCCATACCTCCTCCATTATGGACAGCGGTACACTGATGAACTGGCCTGACTGTCTGGTCCACCTATTCAGGCCAGGATGACAAGATTCTGACTGGCATGCAACTTACACTGTGTGTGTGTGCATGTACGTGTGTGTGTGTGAGCATCTATGTTTGAGCGCATGTATATGAGTGTTTATGCGCATTTGTTGGTGAAAAACAAGAATTTGTACAAGAGTTTGAGAATATACTGAAGTGTGAATATGTTAATGTAGCTTTATGTTTCAATGTGTGTGTGTGTCTAACCCACTTTCATCATGCCTGTGCCATCTCTGGGGTGTATTTGGGTGCCTGTGTTGAGCCATGCGTTAAGAACATTCCCACAGTAAATTATGAATGTGTATGTGTATGTGTGTGTGTGTGTGTGTGTGTGTGTGTGTGTGTGTGTGTCTATGTGTGATAGTAAATTATGAATGTTCTGGGCTGCTGCAGGGGCAATGGGTCCAGTGCGAACATCAAAACACGTGGCTCACTGAATGAACAAACAGATGAAGGAGTGGACAAAAGACAGAAAGAGAAAGGTGTACCATTGCCACCCACAGTCTCGGTCGCAATCTCCCTCTATTTAACCAACAATCAATATAAAATATATGCCATGTTTCAATGTCACTCATGAATCCCACGAAGTCTGCAATAGTTGGTGGGAGTGGAAATTATAACTTCTTTGCAGCTACGTGTGACGGGGCCTTCTGCTTGTGCCTGCAGTATTTAGTCAAACATGCTGTGATGCATTTCAGATTTTACCTTAACATAGAACTCACAGAGGTAATTCAATTCATCATGAACTAAAGCACTGGTCTATTAAAAAAAGTACCTGTGTCAGTATTAGAATTAGTGAGACATTGGCAGCAGAAATGATATACATACATTTACTAGTCATGTAGTGCTGGTAAATGGATTTCCCTGAAAAGTCAGATACATCTTCCAGAGTTCCTCAGTAGATTTAAAACTCAATTGTATATAAAGATGGACTTGTGTGAGATTTTCAAAGTTTCAGTTTCATAGACTTAGCTAATAATAAGAGCTAGAGTCCAGAGGACTGTCTTTAATCTGCAGTGTCACAGCATAAGAAAAAAAATGGCGTTGCAACAGACTGAATAGCATATTCCACAGCTATAGGCCGGATGTATATTCCTTAAAAAAAAAAAATGTAGACCATAAAGAGATGGACATTTTGGCACTAGGCCAACATCAGGGTAATGTCAAACCCTTTTTAAAAAACTGAACATGCACCCTGCCTTTTCAGTATGGACTACAATTTTCATTCTGTTCAGGTTTTGGCCCATGGAAATGGAAACTGACTTTGTGGTTTATCCAAATGAGCTTTATTTCAATGTGGTGTGAGCAGATATGAACCATATCCCTGCAAATTCCCTGTGGGTACTGTCATTGTGTCCACAAAGTTAGTGTCCCATGCAGTATCGGTGAAGCAGCTCGAAAGATTTGACACGCATTTTCCAATACACAGGATGTTATTGAAGCTTGAACTATATAAGGGTGAGCAACCATGTAGGAACCTAGCTCGGCTGTTAGAGAAAAGGGGGGTGGGAGAGAGCAGGTATGTCACTGGGGTTATAAAGAGGAAGCCTCTCTGCACCTACACTAGCTTGACAGTAACATACAGCAAATATAGGAATGCGCTCTTCATGCCGTCAAAGGACTCTTTTATTCCTAGCTTTGGAGGATGTATGCACATAATCACAGTTCAAGATGAAACTGTCCACAGATCATAGGGATAACAGTGATGTGAATCCTATTTTAGGGTGATTTTATTTCTTTCTAAGAGCCCCATCCCATGTCATGATCATAAAAACCTGACACTTAAATACTTATCACTGAAAGAAAAATGTAATCTCGATACAAATGGGCAGTGTTCTATCTCTGCTATCCGTCCGGAGCTAAGATGCACCTCTCTCTGCCTCTTTGGTTTCTGCTGAGCTATCATGGCGCCTGCAGCAGAGAGCTAACTATAGTGGCAATGTGTCAGGTCTGCTGAGACACACTCCGGCTATCTCATTAAGCAAACACACACACACACAAAATGCATAAAGGCATGCACATACACAAAGGCAGTCGGACAAACACACATACACACACATACACAAACACCGGCACGCAGACAGCCCCACTCGCACAAACCCCGACTCCCACCCACCAGTGGTTAATTATCTAGCTTTGATTGCGGGCATGTTCGTCTCACATTGTTAATTAGAACTGTGAACACTTCATTAATTAGACTGAGCCAGTCCTCAAGGACCTGGGGAATTCCAGCACTGCATGTGTGTGTGTGTGTGTGTGTGTGTGAGAGAGAGTCCTCACCAGTTTGTATCGCTGCATGGGGATCCTACTGGTGTCAATGGGACTCCTCTTGGCTTCATCGCTGAACCTCGCCTCCGGCAGAGCTACTGCGCACATCACGTGGGCCCACCTACTTACACACACACACACACACACACACACACACACACACACACACACACACACACACACACACACACACACACACACACACACACACACACACACACACACACCCCCCGATTAATACATAAACATGATTTGAAGACACAAAGACTATTAATTCTTACATGCTTAAGAGATCACAAATGAATATGAACAGTTAATCAGAGAACAAAAGCATCTTACTTGTCATCTGTGGTTTTCTTCAGAGCCCCGCCTCTGAGGTTACACAGACAGCATTCCTGAGAAAGAGAGGCAGAGAGAAAATCAGACCTTCCATCCATTCAACAATATCCTCTGAAAGGTGCTACACATAGCAACATCAATATATCATTACCGTATGAATTTTGAGACAGAAGTATAATTTGCCGAGTAGATTGGCAGCCTCTACTGTCCTCTACATTGCATTTTACATTGCGTGCCCCCAGGCTGGATTTCGTGGGAAATCTGCAGGATTGTTTTACAGTACAAAGGCAGATTGCTTAGAGGGTCACTTGTTCTTCCAGTGCAAACTGAGCTAAAGTTTCAAATCATCAAGTTTCAGATCAAATCACTTCCAACATGTCCAACACACAGTACCGCTGGCATGAGATAGAGGCTACCAATCGTCTCGACAATGGTCTCATTGGTTATGATAATTATACCAAGGTATCACAATTAATTTGACAATAATATTAATGTTTAAAGATGCTACACATAGCACCATTAACAACTTTTCTTTGGGTGGGTTGGATGTAGTGGAAGAGAAAGTGTGTTTTAACATAAACAAGGTATTTCTGTCTGCGGCATAAATCATATTCAGCCATCTTTCTAGCCTATGCTTGCTAAGATAACATATGGCTAACAAACTTAAAGGTCAAGTGACACCATACAAGGGACTGATTGGTCGACTTACCGCTGTGAAGCTTCCTTCCATACAACGATCACAAGACCACTGCTCACTGACATCATCTGCAGCAACACCATAGCAACCTAAAGGAGGGAGGAATTGATGGAAATTAAGGGCAAAGATATAAATCTATGGAAACATTTAAATCTCCGCTCGGCAAGGAATCTCACAGACTCAGTGACCGCTCATAGATTCACTCACTAGGTTAGAATGAAAAGGGAGAGAAATAAATTAGTGAAATCCAAACTTGTCTGATATTGATCTAACGGTTGGCACAGTATCAATGAACCATTCACAGAAAACAGCAGTCTTGATTCTATCTTCGATTAGAGAGAACAGATTTAAAAAGACAAGAAAAGTGCACAAACACAGACACACACACGTAAACACGCAACCACATCTTCCACATCTCCATTGTCCTTTCCACGGGTTGTTTGACAGAAAGGTGGGTTTGTGCCATGCAGAGCAGTGCAATGTTGCAGACTATGTGGAAATGGAGATCTCTGTGGTGTGTATGTGTGTGTGTGTGTACGTGTAATTGTTTAAGGAAATGTTAGGTGTGGTTAGGCAAGAAATGGAGACGTTAAGAGCTGAGGTACGTCTGAGTGTGTTTGTTTATAAGTCTATTAGTGTATTTGTTTGTGTGTGTGTGTGTGTACATGTGTGCGTCCATGTATTAACAGAGTGCTTTGTGTGACTGGCTAGCCACAGCCATGCCAGGCTTGCATTGGCGTGACATCATGCTTTAGTCTCAGACACAAACGCAGCAAGAACCTTTGTAACTCCGACGACATGGCTGACAGACAGCCCAAAAAAACATTACACCGGCTTGAAAAACAACAGCGGCTTTGTTTAACTGTTGTTGTTTGGTTTAGTTTTGGTCTGTGTCCTTGGTGGGGAAGAATAACACAAACGTTTTATAGAAGGAAGTGCTGGTGGCCTCTAAGAGAAAAACAATTGGAATTCAAAAGGAAGACAAATGTGATTCTTTTCAGAGTTGGCAGCTAGTTAGAATCCACGGGCTGGAGGCTTTAGACACATAAGCTGGGTGAATTTCTCTTTGTAACAAACACTTTAAGTGTGTGTGTGTCTTTTCTCCTTTCCCACAATCCATCACCAAACCAAACAAAAAAAACCCAAGCTCACCTCTCTTTCCTTTCCCCGAGTTCAAATAACGGTACAGAGGGGAAAGCAACATCAGCCCGTATTTATCGCCGGGTCTCAAAACCAAACTTGTGGCTTTTACATCAGTGTCAGTTGATATACACTTCATCTCCTACACCCTCCCACACACACACACACATGCAAGAGAATGCATTTCACATATACAATAGTGAAGCACGCATACACGCATAACCCTAGGCCTCATACAAATAAAACATGAGGTGAGAACAAAACTGGTGGCGAGAAAGTGTGAGGGATTGAAACAAACATCGGCAAAGAATGCATATGAAGAGCTGTGGAGCTGGGGATGACTGAGGGAGAAACAAGGTCTGTTAAAAGCTGTGGACTTGGGACAGTGTGTAAGATTGAGGATTGAAGGACTTTGAAAGTATAGTGTGTGTGTGTGTGTGTGTGTGTGTGTGTGTGTGTTTGAGTGTGTGTGTGTGTGTTTGCGCTCGCCTGTAGAAGACTGAGTGGAGTGAGGACTTAAGATATTGGCAAAACGTGTGTGGGTTGGGGAAGAGATCTAGGGTTGTTAAAGTGTGTGAGAGAGGGATTGAGAAAATGTGCTGTGCATTTGTGTGTGTGTTTGTGTATGTGTGTGTGTCTAGTGGAACTGAAAGGCTCCAGGGTTTTAAGAGTGTGTGTGAGGGCTTGTGGCATTGGCTTGGGGCTGTTGGACAGGAAGTATGTGTGGTGAAGACAGAGGATTCACCCTCATTCAGCTGACGAGGGAAATAAAATACTCCAAACCACAAAGAGGAGGGGAGAAAGGGAAACAGAGAAGGGGAGGTGGAAAATTAAAGGGGAGCGAGGCAGGACTTAAACCCACTGAACTTTTTGCAGTGACATCAGAGAGACGAGCGCAAAATGTAGAAACAAACAATGTGGCTTGGCGTGGTAGGTGGGCAGTATTGTCAGAGTAAGTGGAAGGCATTGCACCACAACTACAGAAACAGGTTGCTTGAAAAGAACTATAAAAGGTTAGAGGTTATAGAGGTGGACACACACTTGCCCCACCCCACCCCCCACCCCTGTACACATACACACACATACACACCAACGCTTCCCATGTGGGTACATACTTGCGTGGACTTGGAGGCAGCAGCCCTGGCAGCAGAGCAGAGGGGAGGTGCCATCGTCCTGCAGCAGAGGGTTGGTGGGAGTAGGGGGGCAGTTCTGCTCCCGGAAGGAGAAGCAGATCTCTGGGACCAGCGGCTTGGTCCTCCTCAGACCTCCACTGGGCCGCGTGGGGCCCTCCGGAGGAGAGGGGGCTCGGGACGGGGCGGGGGGCTTAGCTGGGATGGGTTTACTGTCCTCTGCTTTGTCTTCAGTCTGTGGGAGAAAAAAAATGTGGCTTTTTTTTGTTCTTCTTAGGAGTGGCAAAGAGTCTTTGATAGTCGGTCAGTCAGATAATTGGTGCCTCCATCTTCAGCTATGTGGCTGAGAGATATGGCCATATTTTAAAGGTGTGTTTGTGTGTGTGTGTATATGTATGAGATAGTCTGTCTGTGTCATTTTTTGCTTGCAAAGTGACACATGCTTGTATGCATTCATGGAACTGTAAGCCATATATGTGTGAGTCCCCTCTACCTGATAGTAGGGCATGAAGAGCGTGCAGACAGCACAGTACGGCTGCATGGTGGCTGCGTTGGCATTGTACTCCCTCTCTGCTGTGAAGTAGCCCTTCCTGCTCTGCCACAGGAAGAGGAGGGGCTTAGCCCATGCCTCCACTTCCTGCTCCTCCTCCTCCGCCAGGCTTGCCTCAGGGGGCTCTAAGTAAAGAGGGAATAAAGTCTTAAAACCTTGCAAACACTTTTGTATTCCACTAGTGCCTCTTTTGCTATGACGCAGATGGCGATCCATGCTGTACCAAAAGCAAACCTCCGGTCTGGTTGTTTGTTAATTAAGCCTATTCTGAATCTGAGGCAAACGTGTGACCTGAATATCAAGAGCACAGCGTGCATCATTCTCAGTATTCACTTCAGCAGTGTTAATAGACTTGCTGCTAAATCAGATTTAATCCATCCAATGTGGTGACAATTTCTCCAGTGAGTTGAAAAAACACCATTTTGAATGAATAGCGGCCTGTCTGTTTACAAAATTGCCCCAAATGATTAAGGGCTCTCATCATCATAAAATGGGCTTCTTGCAGCCATGAATGGTCATTCCATGGTCATTTCTTACTCAGGAATAAACAACTAAAATGGCTGCTGAATAATTCATCCCTCGCCACAGCCAAGGAGATGATGAGTGTGACTGTGTGTGTATGTGCATTAGTAGTTGTTAATTGAGACACCATGAAACCATGAAAACAGATAAAAGATCTATCACTCGCTCATTTCGCTGTGGTAGACCTGAGAGTTAAATCTATTTGGTATGTTTATGAGTGCATTGACGTCAGAAGAATCATTTAGGGGGGAAATAAAATGTGAAAAATTTAGAGGGGAAGAGGGGACAGCAGAGTTGAATGGTTCAATGGTTATATTATACATTTTTTCGGGTAACACAAATGTTACCTGACATTACTCAATATTTCAAATTTTGCAATTAACAGTTTTAAAGATAGCAATTAGCATAAATTATATTCCTTATGAGGTTTACTTTCCTGCCAGCAACCTTATTTGTAAGTAGGTGTCACATTTTTTTGAAATGGTGGAAATTGCATTTTGGACTAAAACCTGCTCAAAAAGTTTATTGTGACTCACACAAAGCCAACAGAAGTCAGAGGATCATGGTTTCTGGCCTGGTGCCACCCACTACTCACTGCCAACCACAATGGGAAATATCTATGGGTTTTTATTGAAATGTGCATGCCTCTAGGCTAACAGTATCTATGCGTGTGTGTTGTCTTTGAAGGCTAAAGCTTGGCAATACCTTTTCATTGCATGTGTGTGTCTCTGTGTGTGTGCATGTGTGTGTTTGAATGCGCTCACCATCATCACTGGCAGCCTGTTGTTTGACAGCAGTGGGCACGGCCCTGGCAGTAGGTTTCCTCAGTGGGTGACGCCAGCTCTTACTGGTCCTCTTCACTGACAGCGCTGGGTACTGGCATGAAGAGGCATCATTAGAGGGCATTAGCGCGCATAGACTGTGTCTGTATTTGTGTGCGAGTGCGAGCAAAAGACTGACAGAGTGAGACTGTGTGTGAAGGAATACTCACGGCACAAACCTCCCCAGGTTCCAGCCCTGATTCACCACACTCGTAGTCACTTGTATCATTTTCCTCCTCTTCCTCTTCCTCCTCGTCCGATGACTCACTACTGCTCTCCCCCCTGGCGCTACTCTGCTGCTCCTCCTCTTCCTCTTCCGACCCCCCTTCTTCCATGTCAGACACCCCCTCCTGTTCTCCTCCTCCCATGCCCAAAGGAGAGCCGGGAGCCTCTGGGTCTAGACTCCCCTCTGCCTCCCTCTCCCTCCCCAGCTCCCGGCACAGCGCGAGGGCTTCAACCCCGTCCGCTTCCTCTCTGTGGAGCTCGTAGTCTCCGCAGAGCCCCAGTGGCTCCACGGCACCAGCTGACACTAGTGAGGTGGGCTCCAGCTGGGCCCAGGTGAGAGGCCCACCCTCCTCTTCCTGGTTCTCTGACTCACGGAGGTCTTGTTCTGGGTCGTCCAGGTCCGTGACCTCTTTGCACTGCGGTTCAGTCCACATTGTGTAAGGGAGGGGGTCATGGGTGAAGTCAGAAGGGAGGTCGGGGTGGAGACTCTGGATGAGTACCGCAGGACTCTGGGAATTGAGGTTTTTCCAGATGCTGCTAGAAAAGGGTTTGGGCTCCATGTAGGGGCTCTGGGAATTACAATGGGAGGGGGAGTATGTATTGTGGTGAAGATGAGACTCATCCATTTGGTGGAGTTGTAGTGCTGAGTGACTGTTGTTTTGAGTGCATAACGGAAGGGAAGGGGCGGGGGGATTGTGGCTTGAGGTGCCAGTCAAAAGGGAGCCCACACTGCTGAGGGTGAATGCAGTGTCTCTTTGAGTCGGGTCCTTAGATTTTTCCTTAGTTGCTAACTCTGCTAGGTTGGGCCGCTGCTCTGGTTGAAGTGCAGCGTTGTGAATTAGCTGGCTAGCTGCAGCATCGCTCTGTGTAGGGGTAAGACGTTCCGACTTTGTATGATCCTCTCCTACAGCAATTTCTGGCATTGTTTGTGTTTCATGGAGACCATCAGAAGCCATTTTGTGCATAGCGTTGTTAGTTAAATTGGCTGTGTTAGCTTCTAAATCAGATACCCCTGCCCCTTCATGGTCATATTGAGAGGAATCCGAATGCCAGTTGTTGGCATGTTTTACAGTTTCTGTTGACATCACTGAGTCAGTTTCTGTCTCCTCCTGTTTGGCTCCTTGTGAGGACGGAGAGCCAGTCTGTGTCTCCCGCTGAAGCACGGGTGCCACCTGGTGAGTGTGTGATCTGGATGGCGGGACCTCAGTTAGCCCGTCATCAGCGAGGGTGAGTGACGGCATCTCCTGGGTCAAGACAGGTGGCAAGGGACAGATTCCAACCTTATCTCCTGCCTGCTCAGGGGTGAGGAGCGGCATATCCACTCCATTCCTCTGTAACAGAGGAGGGATCAGGTTTTCCTCAGTGCTGCTGTTTTCTAGCCTACACTGCTGTCCTGACGGGGAGAGAGAGCTACAAGATGTGTAACTACCCCCCTCTACTGGCTCAGTGTTGAGATCATAAAGTGCTTCTGTGGTGGAGTGTTGATTGATATGTTCAGTTGAGTCCATTTTCTCCGCTTGAGCAGTGTTGTTAGTGTAATTCTCAGTACCCGTGTCCATTTTCCTGTCAGTGCTTAAAGCCTCTTCTCTACATGAAGAACTGACTGTCTGAGCTTCAGAGTCAGGAGGACACGAGCCCACCTCAGCCTCAACAGAACTGCCTGTTGTGGGGGAAGATGAGCCCATTTTGTTGGCCTCCAGAGGTGTGATCCCTATAGAACGGTCCTGAGAGGTTGAGAGGTGTTGCGGTTCAGGAGAGTAAGGCCTCGACTCTTCAAATCCACCATGCGTCTGGGTAGCCTCGGGCCTATGTTGGAATCCTTCAGCAGTCACTCCCTTGACCCCTGACCCCGAGAGGTGTTGAGGGTCAATATGAGTGAGTGTCTCCGTCACTGGAGCTTTGTTAACTGGTGAAGCAGGGAAGGGAGAGGAGTTGGAGTGAGAGTTTTGGGATGTCTCCATATTAGAAAAGCCCAAACAGTCACTCTCTACACGGTTTACCTTGACCACGCACATCTGTCTGCATGGACCTGTTGAGGACACAGGGATGGGTAAAATGTGTAATCTACCATCAAGTACATAAGGAGTATATATGCATATTTTTTCTGATTTATTTAGATATCAGTTGAGAGAGAGGAAAATAGACATAGACACACTAGCTCAGACTCAAACAGAAACTCCCTCATGTAGGCATGCATACACACTCACAGGCCCACTTGCACACACTTCAAATCCAAGCAGATAACAGCCCCAGTCTCAAACAATACCTGCTGGCGCCATCAGTTAGTCTCTTACCAGAGAGCTGGAGTGAGTTCTGATTCTGGTTGTGCTTTGACTCAGCTTGCCTTTCTTCCTGCTCCCTCTCCTTCCCTTCCTCCTCCTCTTCCTCCTCCTCCTCCTCCTCCGTCCGGCAGGTTGTCTCTCCTCCAGACCGTCGCACCTTGGGCCCGAGCGGACCAGCCAGGCCTTTCCTCTTGCTGCTGCCCAGGACTGAGCTGCTTTCCAGGGCAACAGGCTCCTCTGTGGTTCTGAGACGCTTGGAGCGCATACGGGAGTGGGTGCTACTGGAAGTAAGGAGGGAGAGAGATCAAAGAGGATTCCAACTCAAACGCCGATTAACACTGAAAAGCGGTTTAGGCAAGCCTGGAATTTAGTGACTTTGGACACAAGGCCATTTGGCTTTTGCAATTGCCAAATTTTTCAGGCCACATACTGTACAGTAGGTTGCTAGCCAATGCACCAGGGCCCCAGCATGGGCACCAAGGCCTTCTTTTGATGTTATTAACTGCAAAACGCAGACCATCACAATCTGATGCATCCCCACATTTAATGTAGAAAATATTATTTTTCTCTAAATAAAATGGCCTGATACACATTTTCCTAATTGTATTGACATTGAAGGGGGCTGGAATCAATGATCAATGTATGGACTATAAATATAGCTTGCAAATTATTTGCATAGGGTCTAGCAGGCGGCAGTGTGCTGCTTTATGCCACAGTTGGCTACGGCTCTATCACTGTGTAGTGACAAACTATGCAACTGTATTTTTTGATATTTTTAATGTTAATGTCTGCAGGAACAGGTGGTGACATCAACATGAAAACAGTGGAAAAGTGTGAAAAGTGTGGTGGCCACTATGGCCTCAAGGCAGCGTTTCCAAGGAGCAACAACGGCTATAAAGGACAAAGCTGGCAAGAAACTCACCCAAGCTTTTAATTATCATGCATGTGCGTTAACTGTATTATAATCTTAACATACTATTAGGAACACTCCTAAACCAAGTTAAACCGCCACCAGCAGTATTAGTTGCAGTTGACCTATTGTCTAAATAAACAGTGTAGCATAGCAAACATTGTGTGAATACAACAAGGATATGAATCCAGTACCCTTTATTGGCAGGTTTGGTCTTGCGGCGCCTCTGCAGCCAGCTCTGCAGCTCAGGTGTCGAACCGGGAGTGGCGAGCGTGTGGTCAAGGGCTGCCGAGTCTTTGCCCAGCATCCAGGTAGCATAGCGGTCAGGCTGAAAACGCTTCACGAAGGGTTCCATGGAGATCTTTACCATGTCTTTACTGCATGTGCACTATAGGAGGGAGAGGGGAGAGAGGAAAACATTATCTCTGCTTTACCAAAACACAGAGTGGCACACATCTAAGGCTGTGTTCACTCCTAAACTTAGGTTTGAGGTTGAAGTAAAGATCAATTCCGTTTTGTCTGGTTACCTGCGTGGCCACCTTGCCATAGTCTATCCAACGCACACTGGCAAAGTTGGTGGACTCAGCACAGTTGAAGCCATGATTGAAGCCAGCATGGTAGCCATAAGGGAAGGTGATCATGAACTCTCCAGCTTCCTGAGTAATCTGACAATACAGGGGGGGGGGGGAGATGGGTTTATAAGAAGAGATTGAAAAAAACCTCAAATATCACTTTGGTCTTCAAACCAGGGAAAATGCTTCTTTATTGTGAGAGATGCGGTAAAAAAAACACAATGCCACTCCATAATTCCACAATCAGGGGGGGGCTGCTTTAGAAAGTTTGTAAATAAAGGGAGTATGACTGGCAGAGAGGCGACTGGGAGTAACTTTTCAAAGAGGCTGAGTGCCTACCTTATCAAAGGGAATGCCATACTTCTTCAGTATGGAAGGGGAGATTAGAGTCATCTTGTGACGAAGAAAAGCCTCACATCCCTTGAAGCTATTGGGAAAGAATCCTGACAACACACACACACACACACACACACACACACACACACACACACACACACACACACACACACACACACACACACACACACACACACACACACACACACACACACACATCATTAACAGAGACACTGAGCCAGATTAAAGAAAAAAAAACTTACCAAAAAGCTGAGTGAGTTGGGATTTTACTTCAGAAACAAAGCCTGTTTTTCACTACAAGCAAACATCAAGTGGCAGCAACATTTTTAACTTTGAAGAACTCTGGTAATATTTGGTGTATGAATACCCAAGAATCCCACCTTCACTCCATCATGCTGCTTCAAGGTTTGTTACCAACTCCAAATTACTTAGTCAGCATTCCAGTTTAGCTAACTGGAGAGCCATCTGTAACAATCAGGCACCAAACTCTTTGGCACTTTTATAGTGCTTTTGCATTTCTGTGTTACCTTTCTGTGCGGTTTAAAGCAGAACTGCTTCTATATGCTGCCATCATAGGACGTTTTAGATTATTTAATTGTCTCACACAATATTTCACAATAGCTGGTAGTGTAAAATATTCCCTTACCTGTAGCCAGACGCTCCAGCCTCTTCCCATGCTCAGGGGGGATGGCATACCTGTTGGAGACAAGAGAGAGAGATAGGGGGCAGTCAGATTGTGTGTGTGTGTGTGTGTGTGTGTGTGTGTGTGTGTGTGTGTGTGTGTGTGTGTGTGAGTGTGTGTGTGTGAATTTCTGAACACATGCTATTTATTACACCTACACTGTATTATACCTGGAGACAAACGCCTTGTGAGTAGTGAGGTAGGGATTTTACCAAGCTTTCAGAGAGAACCTTTACAATTTCAAGACTGCCATCAAGTGGTGGATAAATGAATAACTGGTACTTGGGAGAAAGCTGGTCAACCTTTTCCAGCATTGTACTGTGAGTAAATGCATAATCATTACAATATGCTGAAAGGAAATTATCCTTAATCACACAAACACATTCATATTAAATGTTCATATTAATCGTAGAGAGCTTCACATAATCTACTTCCTATTAAGGGGGTAGATGAGCTCTTCAAAACAAACGCTGGCCATAGTTTAGACTAATGTATGTAGTCACTAAGAATGTGACACTTCAAAACATGGGGGCCTAGTTCTGTCTCCGACAGAGAAAAAATAACCATCACTGATTGCTGCTGTAGAAAGAGGAATTCAGTTGAATCTCATTTTGACCTTATTCTGCATCTTCCTGTGCCACACTGCTGACGGATTCTGAATTTTAACTATTCCCAAAGTTCCCGGCAAGAAACCCAGAGAGCTTGACAGAATTCCCCCAAGGTTTGACTAGGCATTCCATTTGACTCGCACCATCCGCCCTCAGGTCTGTGGCATTTCTATCATCATATCACCTGTCAGCTTAACAGAGCTGTGAGAGACAGGGGCAAGAGGGGGAAGCAACCTCAGGTAGAGATGACATGGGGGGAGAGAGGGTGGGGGCGATTGAGGAGAGGTGAGAGAGGTGCATCTTTAAGCTGCTCCCCTCCAGGGACGAGATGTCAAAATAGCAGCGGGATGAAAGAGTGTGTGTGTGTGTGCTAGATGATAAGGGTATGCGTGTGTGGATACTTGGGATACTAGGCAGCGCTGCGTGTGTGCGTGTGTGTATGTGTGTCACTGTCTGGCTGTGACACTGATCCCTGTGGGGTTGCAGGGCTCACTGCTCTAATGAGCACAACTCCCTCCAGGGCAAGAGAGGGAGAGAGAAATGGAGCAAGCCAGCCTGACAAAGGAATAAAAAGCAAACTCCATTTTGATCTACCTTCGTTCTTTACCTCTTCTTCCCCTCTGTCACTTCCCCCTGCGCCTCCTTACACCCAGCTTCTCTTCCCTTAAAGAATGCAGTCGTTTTAACAACTACCAATTAGACCGATGCAATTTACATTCTATGACTGACTTGAGTGCATTATTCTATACTCTTGTCTACAGAAATTCAGACAAGATAGCATTGTAATATGAAATAATGTAATATCTATACCTCCAAGGCTGCAATATGGACAATTTTTAATGTCAATCTCATGATCCACACAGTCAGTGAGTAAAGGGTGAGAATGAGAAGGCAGACATGCCTCGCTCCAGGCCAGAAACAATGTATATTATTATGTGATTTGTCATTCATAGGAAGTTGAACAGCACATATTCTAACGATGTTGAGCTACTTCCAGTGTTTCAAACCAACAAAAGGTAATGTAGACTTAAAACCTGACACTAGACTTTTAAAAGTTATATTGCAAGTCATACAACAACAACAACATATGTCAAAATATTATATTTTGTCTATATCCTGGTGCCTCACTCCAGTGCATAAATATTGATGATGACTGCTCCCAAGAAAACCAAACCATATAATTACACCCTCTGAGAAAAATATATCTCCACACCTACTCCCTGGCATGCAACGTAGGCTCTACTGCTGTATATGTGGCACCTGTCCTACTCTCATCACTGCTTGGCCTCTTCAAAATCCTGGCAGTTACTGCAGATGGCCACCTCCTCAGTGGGCAAACATACACAGTGGGCACAAAACATTGGGACCATCTGCACTTTTTATTTAACAGAATGGCCAGGTAAATCAAGGTGAAAGCTGCGAGCTCTTACAAATTTCACCTTTTAAATCCACTTAGATCATGAAGGGGAGATGTAGACGGAGGAGACGGGTAAAGATGGATTTTCCAGCCTTGAGGCAAATGAGATATGGATTGTGCAAAGGAGGGACATCTCAATATTAGGAAAGTGGTCCTAATATTTTCTATACTTAAGTGTATACTCTCCCCTCTACCTCCTGAACATGCCCTCTACCTCCCTCCCTAACTCAGCCTTGAAGATTATTTATTTAACTTTGACCCCAAATAAGTCACAGTCTTGACAAGAGCACTGACATGCTTTATAAGCCTGGGTCCCATAGTAATTTCATGTCTTCAGTGAGAAAGGAGAGGTGTCTTCCACACACCAAAGTACAGATATGGTGTTGACCCTCATGGTATATAGCCTGGGCATGTACCTAAACCCCTGTCCCGCACTAACCAGGACTTGGGCTCCCCAAAGTGCAGGTAGTTGATGCTGTACAGGTCCATGTCCTCAGTGTGCCAAGAGAAAGACGTTTTCCACATGCCAAAGTACAGGTAGGGCGTGTTGACGCCCTGGATGGACACGCCACAGTCCTCCTCGATAACATCCAAGATGGAGTTCAGGTGGCCGATGTTCCACTCCTCTACATCCTAGGAGATTAGAGACAGTGATTAGAGATGAGTAACACTGGTTAGATACCTCTAGGCTTTTATTTTAAATGCAAAAACACAACCTAAGACAGAATTTACATGTTCAAGATTCATTCAAGACCCTCTCCCAAGGACAGGGACAGCTGGAAGTAGAACAGAAATGTGGATGAGAGGAGATGAGGACTAGCTAGAGAAATTAGTGAACGCTTAACTAGAAGGATTGAACACAATGAGACTGGAAGACACGAAAAGTGAAAGAATAAATAATGCATGGAAAGCGGGGAAATAAAACAGAGAGAAAGAAACAAAGAGGGAGAAAAGCCATCCACCTCATCATAGAGGCTCCCGCTGACATCGGCTCCATATATGGGCGAGACAAAAGTGAGGTTCTTCCAGTATTTCCTCTCAAGATCTTCATAGTTCAGGTAGCGAGGTGTACAGTAGCTGTGGAGGAGACAGAGATGACTTAGCATTTTAAAGACCATAAACAACTGGTTACTGTGAAATGGGCGTCTGTAATCCTGCGTGATGAGAACCTTCTCAGCGGACAATATATTTCAGCTACATTTTAAACCCCGAGCAAATATCCCCCTTGCACTTTTAGAAACCACTCATCCAACTCAAAGTTCAATCACATGTGGGATTATGAACTTGTCTAAAATCCTAGCTATGGAAATATACAAATTAACACCAGCATTATCCGCTTTTCATTTCCTCGCCTCTCCCCCACGCCCTGCTTTCCTTTTATATTTAAGCTTAGCAGTAAAACACAATATATATTCATGGAGGTATAGATTTTTTTTTTTGTTCAGGACAGCAGCCAAGGTCATAATGCCTGCAATGCCCACTGTGCAACTTCCTACATATGATGCAATGTTTTCTCCTCTTTACTTTCATTTTGTGGGCTGTGTTGGAAACAAACAGCATCCAGGGTAGTAAATTAACACCGGCCACCTGCCAGATACTCGTATATTGATGCAGTTGGTAATATGTCTACTCTATCAGCCACATTGCCAGGTAACAAACCATCTTTTATTATGTTGATAAAATAGTGGAGTTAGAGAGTGAATTCTGTAATCTACCAGTCACTGTACCCAGTAGACAAAAGTTACTTTCCTGGCAGCACCATCTTTAACCCTTGGGTGTATTGTGTGAAACGTTTCCCTCCGTAAAAATCAATCAATCAAACACTCAAAACAATCAAACAAGTCCCCCATGACACTGACTTGTCACTGTTGGCTAGTCGCCTGAACTCCTGCACACTAAGGGGCTTCTTCTGGATGTTGTATTGAGTGAAGAGCCCTGATTGGCCAGCCACCATCTGCTGGATGGGAGCGTGGATCATCAGGTCATCGATGTCGTCATAGGTACGACGAGGCTTCCAGCCCTTAGGAGGAATCACCTGGGGGACAGACAGAGGAATAGAGAGGTTAAAAGGATAAAGAGATGAGATTGTGGCTGAAAATAACACAGCGATAGTTATTTTTCTTTTTGTCAAAGAACTGCAGAAACAGGCCTCCTATCGTGCAATTTCAAGTCCTGAGTGACTACATTAGATGGTAAACAATATTAAGTATCTCTTTGGAAGAAAGTTTCAAGAGATGGCTCATTAACCGTTTGCTCCATGCTACCCACTTCAATAGCAAGTAGACAGCGCAGCGGTTCACATCTATAAATAATTTACCCATGGTTGTGTAGTTAGGGACAGTTTTCCTCCACTGTGTTATAATGATGTATTTACAGACTGTACATACAGGGAAAGGCTGGTCAGTATTCTCACAAGTATCAGTTATTGTTTGTTCACTACTTGATGGCAATACCAGATACCGTAAAAATCACATTTTACATTGTTTCTAAAGCCTTAGTAAGGCTTTAGAAACAACATGACAGGACTTACTGTAGCATGCCGCATTGGAGTGATGTTAATGTTCACACATACAAAAACTGTTAAAGAAACACACACACCAACACATATAGACACTGTGCAAATACACACATACACCAGTGCCTACCTTGGCCAGGCCTGCGCGGTGTGCACCCTGAGACTCCATGTAAACCAGGTACTGGTTGAAGTCCTTGAACTCCTCCATGGTGGGCCTGAAGGTCATGATCTTGCAGGTGGGGTTTGCAGGGGCGTACACCTCTGCTCCCGCCATCCTGCCGCCTCACCAGATAAAGCCTGCGGATGCAACAAGAACCAACAGACGAATAGATAAAAAATGTGTTCCAGCATCAATTTGTGTTTTAAAGTTGACTTTCTAACTCTAATAAGAGAAACTGGGGAAAGGAAAAAATGAATAATTCATTTGATTACTTTGTTAGGGGAAACTTTATTTTAGTGTGCAGAATCTTTAAATATTAGTCAAGTTATTTCTGAAATACCACTTCACTGTAGAAGGATACACTACAAGTAAGATTTATAAGACACAGGAACACCGTTAAAATTGGAAAATTTCGGAAAGCTGGCAAGTTCACAGAACATAGACTTTAGTTCTCCTAACTGTAGTTTTTGCAGATGAAATCATCTCCATTTGTTGAATAATGATTATGTTTTTTGCTGTTCTTTCATGTATGTTGGTAATGAATTCATGTAGGCTACAGTATTAATATTAACTGTATTTTCTTGTACTATTCAAACATCCTTTAAATAATTCTGTGTGTTTTGTTTTGATCTTCTCTCATTGTTTTATTAATTTTTGTATATCGTTATTGTTTCTGTTGATTTTTGTATTCAAGTTATTCTTGGTTGTTGAGTGGTTTGTATTTGTGGCTGAATTAATAAAAATAAATAAATAAATAAATAAATAAAGTAATAAATAAATAAATAAATAAAACAGATGACTAAAATTAGGCTGTACCAATTTCAGACTTAAGCACAACTCATGCATACAAAACTATTCATAACTATTGTGATCAGCTATTACACTTTGCACAATTGTTTGCACTTCATAAAATGGATGTATTGATTATTACTTGGTGAATTGTGCTGTTACAATTCTATACTCACTTCTATAGTGGCAGCATTTCATTTATTTTTTTATTTTTTTTGCGTAATATCTCAGTAGCAATCTTCTTTTGACCATGAAGTCTGCACTAGATGTAATTACATGTGTGCAGAACTAGAGATCACGAGCTGTGAAGCGGCCGGTTTGCTGTGTCGGTGACAGGTTCACCACTAGATGGAGGTAAAGATGCATTAAATGTCGAGTTGATCCATTGATCCTTGTTGATGCTGACAACCTCTCAGATTTTTGTCCCCGGTCCCATCCCACTCCCAACTCCGAATTTACTTTGCATTGAGACAAAGGATCGCATTGCCCCGGCTGGAGTTTATTTGATTTTCAACCTTGTATTTCCTCACAGTGATGCTTCAACATACACTACATTATAATGGCGTGCGATCCGATTATGTAACAGGCCATAACAGGATAAAACAAGTACAAAAAAAATAACGAATATGTTTCGAAAATATTGTAGTATACAACCTTACTCTTTGTCAACATATTATTAAAACAATAATGTAAAAAGCATTAATAAACCTACTTTGGCTTATTAGGCCTATTAATCATCAAAACAAACTTGTTAAAACCAAGGACAATCAAGGTCTATTGATTCAAGACTGAATTATAACCTCGGTTTAATATTGCATAAGGAAAGCGTCTATAGCTCGGCTGATCTTTGTTGTCTGCCTAGCCAGCTAACTAGCCAGCTAGCCTACGTTTTGTTGTGATGCCAAGTAATGGCTGAACAAATAGCACAGTTAGCTAGCTCAGCTGGCTAGCTAACTTAGTAGACTAATCAGCTAGGGTACTCATTAAGTTCAAGTAACTTGATAGGAGTTGACTTGATAGGAGTTGGTGATAACAGCTAGGAAAGGGAAAACATAAGTAGGCGAGCTAGTTTAGCTACCACATTAGCTAACTTCTCAATGCACGAGAGTGAGTGGGGTTTAAATGTCCCTTGCAAGGTGGCTGCAAATGCTAGGCCCGTAGCTAGCTTGCTATGTGGCTTTGTGTGGTATACAGATGATTTAATCTGAATATATGTATATAATGCATAGAGTATTTGTCAGGACCATGCAAGTTTAGCAACAGATCGATGAACAATGACAAGGCATACAGAGCGAGGTGCCCCATGGCATAAGCGCGTGCCAACTTGTCTGGCTGGCAACGCTAGCTGTTGATAGCTAGGCTAATTCAACACAGTTAAAGCAAAGGAGTCACGTAAATTACACCCCTCCAATTAACTTGACACGAAATACCATGCGCAATCATCAGCGGTATAGCACACGCCGTCCCCGACCAAATGTTTTGTATTTTACCTTGGTTTAGAAAGACGGAGTCGTATTGTTGTTTATCCCTTTCCTTGTTCGTCCAGCTGTTTCACATGACAGCTGCTCTGCTGCTGCTGGTTTGTGCCTTGAAAACGGCCGCGTTCCAGATCGCATGTAGACCAGCCAGTTTACGTCACCGTCCAAATAGCTTATACGACCGGCTGGCTGCGGTGCGATAGACTTATCTCTGCACGGTGAGATCTGCAAATCGGCTGACGAGTAGACGAATTGGAACGCGGCCAGTCTGCTTCACAGAAAGTCCGTGCACCTGCATCTGAAGAGATGTACAATAAAATCTTGGGTTATGTGTGTATGAGAAAATAAGTCACATTTGTTGCTCAAAGCGCCATGCATATTGATTTATAGAAGCTTTAAAAAAAAACATGAGGACACAAATTAATATGGTCTCTGTATTTACAGATACTGCCATTTATACAAATTTGAGGTAATATATTCTGTGTGTACATTATATTAATTGATACTCATATTCACGAGATAGTTGCCCATACTTAATCACATGTAGTAGAGAGGAGTGGCACCGGTGTGCAGTGGCACTCTGTAAACTGGGAGGGTCGCCTATGACTTTCTGCAAACATGGCTGCCCAAGATGAACTCAGTAAGTTTCTCTATGCGTTATTGGCGATTGATTGATGTCAGCTTAGATGTTGCTCGTGCTTATTACTGTCAAATATGTGTTTAATGAACTGGTGTGGCTGACTGGAACAATTAAAGTATGTATGAAATAACGAGATACGTTTATTTAAAGGCTGCCGCAGTAACGTTAGCATAGATAGCTAGTCAGCTATTGCTAGCATGCTAACGTCAGAAGGCCGTTTGCCCAGTCATGGTCAAAATGAAAGTATCACGTATGAACAAATTTTCATTATGCTGTTATGACCCAGGTGTGTATTTTACAGTTGAACGTTTTGGGCATCTAGACTTAATTTAACAGGATGTCATTGGTGATGAAAGCTAATGGTGTGGCAGAGAAGCGATGAAATGCATGGGTAGTCTGTCAGTTAGCTAGCCTGTTAGTGAGCCATGCCAACAGTAAGAAGGCTGAGTGATGGTTACAGCATTACAGCAGCTGACAAGCTTATCAGCCGAGCTGGAGCAACATGCTCGAGGGATTGTCAACCTTAAATTCACAGTTATCACACATTTTCACCACAGGCTTCAGGTCGTCTGTTTTGCATCCTCTATATGCAGCTGAACATCTCACTCACTGGTTTTGCATGTAGTGGCACTCCCATATCAGAATAGAAAGCTACTATCAAATTTAGGATGGCAATGCTCTCATTTTAAATAGGGCCAAGGTATAGTATTCAATCCTAGAGCATGGCAGAAACTACCTAAATAATGAGGCAGAAATGTTACTCGAAGGGCCATGTGTTTAATGTGTGTAATTTCTTTTGTGCTTGACAGATCAACTGGAACGTGTGTTCCTTCGCTTGGGCCATGCAGAAACAGATGAACAGCTGCAAGACATCATATCTAAGTTCTTGCCCCCTGTGCTCCTCAAACTGTCCAGTGTTCAAGAGGGTGTGCGGAAGAAAGTAAGAAGGATGTCAGCGATCTTTGTAGCTAAAAAGATTAAAATTAAGTCTGTGCTGTATACCTACTCCTCACATGCATTAGAATAAATGGTAGAGTTCCATACTCTTAGAGCCTCTCCCTCAATAGCTTTTAATAAGAAAGCATGTATTAAAATCTAACAACCTCAAGCTGAGGTTCACCCATAGCGTCCCTGATATTAGCTTTTCCTTAAGATTCTTTAGATGGAGACTTAAAGTTACCACTATAGTCCCCATGGTATATTTCCTCCCAATACAAGGATCCTTTTCGATCCTTAATGCATCATTGTTCTCTTGCCAGCAAGTGCTGATTTATGCATCTCTTTTGTGTAAATACACTGACCGGCTACTCACTGTGCCTCTGCCGCTAGGTGATGGAGCTGCTGGTCCACCTGAACAAGAGGATAAAGAGCCGACCTAAGATACAACTACCAGTAGAAACTCTGCTGGTGCAGTACCAAGACCCCGCAGCCGCCTCCTTTGTCACGGTAACAATCTCATTTTACACTTTAGATCAAGTAGAGCCAAAAGTGTAATATACATGTAGTGCAGCTACTCCTCGTCCTCAACCCCATTGTTGGGTTAATGTTAGATGTCAATTGTAGGAGTAGAGCAATTTCAAAATGAATAGAAAGAAGAGGTGCCCATTGAGAATACATTGCAAATTCACTTGTGCTGCACATTTCATCATCTAGTGTAATCCTGGAATTAAAGACGTCTCCACTTCAGTAATCTTTGCCTGGCTGGATCTGGCTCTAAGCGTGTGGTTCGGCTCCTCGTGTTTTAGCATTATCTTAATAATATGAGATTTTTCCTAACTGGTAATGAGTCATGCGCCTGTGCTTATAAGCTATCTTAAAATAGGAGTAGTAATCTGAACCCAATTTGCTTTTTATTTCCATAGTGCAGTTTATATGGTCACATGGCTCGACCAGAGATCATAGATCAGTGCTGCTATTGATAGAAATTTTAGAGGTGGTGGTCTGTAACGTGAGACGGGGGTGATGATCACTTTTTTATTTTATGGGTTTTTTTTGTAGAATTTCACCATCATCTACATCAAAATGGGCTACCCTCGTCTGGAGGTAGGAAAACAGTGTGAGTTGGCCCCCACCCTACTCACTGCCATGGAGGGCAAGCCACAGCCACAGCAGGACAGGTGAGGACACACACACACACACACACACACACACACACACAATAGGACACTTGGGGACCTTTACTGTTACTACAATACCTGATCAAAAAAAGACCACGTTTCAAAGTTTTTATTCCAATTATAGATTTCTAAAGTTATCCACTCATACTGCTTCAGTCATCTTTATTCAGGCTGACCTTACCTTTCCTTTTTGTGTTATCATGTTCTAATTCCTCTCCAACCTCTCTGTCTTCTCCTAGCCTGATGCACCTGCTGATCCCTACCCTCTACCATATGAAATACCCTGCTGACACCTCCAAGAATGCCTCCCCGTTCATCCTCATAGAGAGGCCAAAGACGGTGCAGCTGCTGTTGGAGTTCATGCTAGACGTCCTATTGATGCCCTACGGGTGTGTACCGGGTTTGTGGTTCGGGTATTGTAAGACCAAGGGGAAGCTCAGAAGGGTCTAAATACACCACAGTGAATGGAATGTATTTGTGCCGGCTTGAATAGAACAAATGAAAACCAATAGGGAAGCTACTCAATCTACTTGGCGCTTTCATCCAGGTCAGCGAAGTTGTATGAAAGAGCCCAGTGGAGCAAGACGCATCTATTGAGGCGTGTCCTGAATCCCTGTCAGAATTGTAGTCTGTAAATTTTGCCATTTGTCCCACCTCTGACTATTTCAACACAAGGCTTTTTAGCGTTTGAACGAGCCCCCTTGACTTATCGTCATTTTGGCTCCTCTAGGTTTGTGCTGAATGAGTCCCCCACTCGCCCCGCTCCCTCCTCCCCGCAGGGAGGTTCCGGGGCCGGGACGGTGGCGGCGGCCGGCCAGGGTCTCCCCCAGCCTCCCCCGGGGATGAGCGTCTACGCTGCCAAGAGGGTCATCGGAGAGGCCCAGTGGAGCGCTGAGCAACTAGAGCAGGTACCGGGCTCCTGACGCCGGAAGACTGGGCTGGGTGGCTGTGTTTTGGTCAATGTGGGCCGGTTCCATGTTTGCGTGTATGTGTGCTGGATAAAGCTTGACTCTCGCCCAAAAGTAAAAGTAAAAATTTCTGTGTAATGCTCAAGCGAGCTTTTTGTGATCCACACCCAACTCAATCTCTAAATTGTCTATTAGCTATCAATAAATAGCTGATAGACAATTTTTCGCGGTGTTTAAAAGGCTGTAAGATGGTTTGTGTATATGCTTGGAGAGTGATAGACAGTTTAATGTGTTGCGTTTGCCTGTCTTTAGTTGTTGGCTGATGACTCCTTAATTGTGCGTGTGTCTTCGCCAGTGTAAGCTGGGCATAGTGAAGTTCATCGAGGCGGAGCAGGTCCCAGAGGTGGAGACAGTGGTGCACCTGGTGGTGGCGTCCAGCGACACCCGACACAGCGTGGCCACCGCCGCCGACCTGGAGCTGAAGAGCAAACAGAGGTAGGTGGAGGAATTTGCATCGCCTTGGGTTCACGTCTGGTTCACCACCTGCCATCCAGCCATCCAACTTTCCTGTCACTCATTACTGTATACATTCTAATAAAGCACAAATTAAATTAAAATACTGTTTTAAAAAGAAAAAAGATGAGAGATGGGAAGAGGTAATTGATGCTGATTTGCGTTCCTGTTCATAAATCTTGGAATGGAAAGTCAAATTTGAGATAAGTTTCGCTTTTATAGTCAAATAGTCATTGTGGGTTCATATGGTCAAAAGACCTGAGAAATGATCAACATATCACCGTTCATTGCTATTCTTTCTAGTCTGAGAAGCTTTAGGTAAGGCTTTCCTGTGTTTTTCCCCTGGTTCACAAAACTGGCTCATTTTTGTTGCATGCTAGGGTGACATGAAATGATACTCCTATTAAAGTGATCACTTGTGAATTGACTCCGTTTTATGTGGCAATTCAGAAGGTAAGAACCATGATGATTGTTTGGTAAGACCCGTGATGAAAGTAGGTCGGCATCTGTACACTTCAGAAAAGGAACGTTGGAAGAGTACATTTTCACTCAAATCACTGGCAATGTCCATGTTTTGTTATCTTCCAGCATCATTGATTGGAACAATCCTCTGATCATCAACAAGATGTACAAAGTCTACCTGGGGGACATTCCTCTCAAAACAAAGGTGTGTAAATTCAGCATTCCCGGTTTTCAAACTTAACCCCTGAAATAGTTTGTGTATATATTAATGCTGTGTGTTTGTGTTCGTACTAGGGAGCCACTGTGAAGCAAGAGCTGAAACACGAGCCAGTGAGCACCAGAGTCAAACTGAAGATCCTGCCACACCTTCTCCGGTCGCGTCTAGCTGCAGAGTGCTTTCCTGCTAATATCCAGGTAGGGTGGGTTTGCATGCGTGTGTGTGTGTGTGTGTGTGTGTGTGTGTGTGTGTGTGTGTGTGTGTGTGTGTGTGTGTGTGTGTGTGTGTGTGTGTGTGTGTGTGTGTGTGTGTGTGTGTGTGTGTGTGTGTGTGTGTGTGTGTGTGTGTGTGTGTGTGTGCAAATTTGAATGCATTTGTTGTGAGACCCAAATATGCAGACATGTATTAAGTCTGGTCCTAGACTAAGTCATTTTCAATGAGTAAACCCATATGAATCCTTCCTTAATCCAGGACAAGATTTAAGGTTAACAAGGTTTAGGTTAACAAAATTGTCTCATTTTGGTCGTATTTGTCTGTCTCATAAGATTTCTCCCATGTATAATCACTCTCCATGGTTTCCCGTTCCTCCTTAGGTTGTGTATGATGGTCTGTTTGGAGCCAACACCAACAACAAACTGCTGTCTCTCACTTTGCAGTTTGTCCATCACATCTGCATGGTGTAAGAAAAGTTTACGTTTTTCCATTGTGTAGAAATATCCCGGATAACCTGTGAACTTTTTCATGATAAAGTAGGCATTTTTGCATTTTTAGAAATTATATTTGGGTGTTCTCTCTTTTTCAGATGTCCTGACACCAATAAACCCCTGGGGCTAATGTTGCTCAATGGTCTTACCAAGCTCATCAATGAATACAAGGAGGTAAAACTGCAAATAACAACACATATTTAATCTGTTATTTCATACAGTTCAGTAGTTGATTTTATATGTATATATGTGTCCTTGCAGGATCCTAAGTTACTGTGTGTTGCATACTCTGCTGTCGGGAAGCTATCCAGGTATGTTTGTGATCCTAATGATCTTTTTCTTGAAAGCTGCCAGCTTACTATGGAATTTTTATAACGAAATATGTGCCATTTTTCTACACTCTCTCTCCTAGCCGCATGCCACAACTATTCACAAAGGACATCGCACTTGTACAGCAGTTTTTTGAGTCCATGTGCAAGGTAGGTTAAAGAATCTCTCAAGGATCTGGCATTAAATGCACTTAAGAAAGAACTCAATACCAAACAACAATACATTACAGGAAAAATATCTGATGACTGATCTTGATATTTCCAAATTGCTGTGTTAACTTCTCCAGGAGGAGGCTGACGTTCGTCTGGCCATTCAGGAGGCTTTGTCTATGATGGTAGGAGCCTACGCTAACCTGCAGGGGGCACTGCTCAACCTGATGGAGGCCCTGGTGGCTGCGTACATAGGAAAGGTAGGCATGAAGTCAGAATGTCATGTGGAAGCATACCAGGGCAAAACAGATTTTGAAAAATTCTGGTTAAAACAACAAATGTGAGTGGTGTTTGATTTACTTCATATTTCAAGTAAAACTAAGCATAAAACTAAACATGAAACATGAGTAGTAAAACTAAACGAACTACCTGTTATGTCAATTCTATTAGGGTATTTTAAATGTATTTGAAAAGTAAAGTAAGAACACATTTTAACAGTCACATACTTTGTGATGTTGAATTACTGCCAATGTTCATTTGGCAGCGCTATGATAGTTGCTTTGTTTATATATTTTTTTCTTTTTCTTGGTCAGCCGGAGGTGCAGGTTCGTCAGGTGGCCATGAAGTTTGCCAGCACGGTGTTTGCACCTGATCACGTGCCCTCAAGATACCTGCTGCTATTGGCTGCTGGAGACCCGTAAGTCCCAACACTGCTGTATAATGGAGAGGGAAAGTAAAACACTAATACACTATTGGTAATTTAGTGACTTTTGAATGCACCTTACTTGCATCGAAATAGTATGTAAATGATTATTTATCACCTGTAAGATGATGTGAAATGAGGGTTTACTCTGTTGAATGGAGCAGAAGATGAAGTGTTTCTCCTCTGTGTTGCAGGAGGGAGGAGGTGTGTGGGGAGGCCCAGAAGGTGCTGAGGGCTTTTCCTATCAAGAGCTCCGAGAAGGAGGGATCAAAACCAATGCCCTCCTTTCCTGACATGGTGGCTTACGTCCAGGAGAAGGTGAAGGCCTGTCCATATCACCCACTTAGTGCCTCCAGTCATATAACACCCAGGTTAAGAGTTGGCCAGTGGCATAATTTGGCCTACATACAGTATATGCTGGAGGCCTTTCCTTGAGCTTGACAACCCTCGAAGCAGCTGCTGTTTCTTCTAAGAAGTAGTTGTCACTCTGCGGGGCAACAGAATTTTGATATTCTTTCAGGTTACAGTATTTTATACCGGTTGTTATTTTTGCTAGACATTATAATGGCTCTCACATATTTTTTGATCTTGTCATATCAGGCGGCTCAGAGGATGAAGACTCCAGCCAAGTACATTGTTGGAACCTCCACTCTTCCTTTCAACCCGTCTGCATTTGGAGAGGTAAAAAATAATTGGTGATCAATCAGTTACATCCATTCACCTTGACACGGACTGATTTTGCGAATTCAAGTTTGTCTTTGTCGGGAAGGAAGTTGCTTTTTTTAAACCTCTTCTGCTTCATGTCCACTGTGTTTCCTCTTCCTGTTCCCCCAGATTGTGCTCTACCTGAGGATGTGTCTGGCCCACAGCGCGGGGGCCACACCGCTGTCCAAGAGCCTGGTGGACATGCAGGACGACGCACCGTCCATCGGCCGCTACGTCCACGCACTGCTGACCTCTGAGCCTCAGCCCTCAGGATCAAAGGGTGGCGAAGCTAATCCTATTCATATCTACATGGACCTGCTGCAGCAGCTGCTCTCCGCCGTAGGAGGTGAGAGGAATTAATCTCCTGTTCACTTAGGACCATAATGGAGACAAGGCTCCAGTGTTATTTACATGCTTCTTACAAAACTGGTGTGGTGGTTTTAGTATTGGGTTAGATTAAATACTATGGGCCCGAATCAGACCTTGACTTTAGCACAGCACAGTGGTGCGTAAATCGGTTTCAAACTTCATGCAGTCTGAATCATTTATTGTGTTAAAATGTGGGCATGTGAGACAATGTTGCATTAATCAGTGCATGCATGCATAGGTTATTGTTTTGTGTTCTGAAGACAATCTGAATTTATTGCACTTTATTGGTAATCTCTCAACAGGAATCCCAGTTATGTACTGTCTGCTGGAGGTGGTGTCTGTCTGCCCACAGAAACTGGCTCCCAGATATGTTGAGAAAATTGACTGGATTAAAGTGAGTGTTTTTTTTTGATAAAAGATATATGTTGTGCTTCTTTTCTTTTTAATGTACTGGCAGCCAATTCACTCTCACCAATTCTAGACACACTCTTTGATGCGGTTTTCTTTTAGCACAATTTTTTTTAAGTTTCTCAACGAAAGGCAAGTGACTTAAAATTACACATTATACAAGATGGTAAAAATTAAATGTAATATCTGTGTATGTGTGTGTGTGTGTGTGTGTGTGTATGTGTCTGAATTGGCCAAGGGTGTCCAAAATTGGCCGCACGTATATTAGGTTTATCGATGATGAAACATGCTTGCATCATACCAGCCTAATATAGATGAGGCCATCATAAAACTCTTTTCACATGCTGCACTGGTGGAATGTTGCTGATGGAATTTATTGGAAAAATCTGCAGCACTAATGCATGATAGATGCAGGGTGGGGAGACTTGGTGACTACACTGACTTTCACTGTGAGCTGATTCATCAGTATGACAAATATCACCAAACAACAATTGACTAAACTATTCGTCCAATCACCACATAGGCTCAGCTGTCCTCTGATATTGTAAAGCTGTGATATTGATTCAGATTACACCACACCTATCGATGCAGTCAGTTGTAACGACACACGTTTCCTTCCTCTCCAGAGTCTGATGAACACAAACAAGGAAGACATGAGGGAGCTGGCGGCCCAGCTGTACGCCGTGGTGGTTTCCACCATGTCTGGCAACGAGCTGAAGACCGCTGTGTACAACCTGATCAAAATCACCAAAGACAACCACGTACGCCACTTTGCCTCTACACAGCTCTTGATACTTGATAACTTCAGAAACAGAAATACCTCCATGTTAAAGAGCACTTTTGCATTTATGTATATAGTAAGTTGTCCCAGTTTACGTTGCCTAAATGTTTACTGTTTTTCTACAGAGTCCTGAGACCCAGCATGGCGCCATCTTGGCTCTAGGCTACATGGTGGGAAGGTACATGAGCAAGAGGAAAGCTGTCACCGCTAGTGATACTGCTCAGCGAATGATCACCACACCCCAGGAGGATGATGAACTTGTTGCCATGGCCACCAAGACAATTGGTATGAATTCACACTATTGTAATGATGTTACATGCATTTCCTGCCAACATAATTCATTGACTGTAGCAGTTGTTTGAGCACAAAAAATGGGTGTTTAGTTACAGTTACCAGTTGTTTGCTGAGTTTGCAACAAGGGGATGTAATGAATACTGTTAACTGTAGCTTACATCTACCCTCCACTATTGTATTCCCATAACAAAATAAAGGTCACACTTTTGATTTGCCAATGTAAAGCTATTTGTGTGAACCAAATTATTCCTGTGTGTCCGTCCAGGTTCCTTCCTGGACAGCAGTAGTGCGCTGCTGGCGGTAGCGGCGTGTACAGCGCTGGGGGAAATCGGGCGGAACGGGACCCTGCTGATCCCCGCAGAGGGTGAGGGCTTCACCAAACTGTCCACCGTGGACAACCTGCTGGCTCGCATCCCCTCCGGCAAGGAGAGCACCAAGGTAACCTGGGACACGGCAGAAGTGGCTGCTTTATGATTCTGTCCAGTGGTGACAAGTTAATAAGTTGTGCATTTATTTATATTGTATATGTTATTGATGAATAAGTGTGTATATGTGAATAAGAGTGTTTGTAGATCACTGTTTCATCGGTGTATACATCAGGTAAAATTCTGACTTGCATCATCCATCAAACTCACTGTATGTGTGTGTGTGTGCATGGTCCAGATGAAGGAGCGATCGATCCAGACGTTGGGCTACCTACCAGTGGGAGATGGGGACTTCCCTCACCAGAAGAAGCTGCTGCAGGGACTCATGGACTCTGTGGAGGTACGAAACACACTGACTGACTGACTGACAGCAGGGTTAACATTAGCTATGTAGGCTTCTACAAGTCTGCAAGTTGCTTATGAGTCAGACAGAAATTCATAGAGATTATTACTGAAGTATCCCATCTCCTTTCCCCATTTCTTTCATGGATTTTGGATCAAACTTCATTCTCCATGTGCACAACATCAACAAGCCATTTCGCAATTCGACCATTTCAACACAATTACACCTTTCACTTTGTCTGTTTTATTCTCTCTTTTCCTCGCTCGCTCGCTCTCTTTCCCCTTCTCCCCCTCTCTCAGGCCAAACAGGTGGAGCTGCAGTTCACAGTAGGCGAGGCCATCACCAGCGCTGCCATAGGCACCAGCTCTGGAGCCGCCAGAGACCCATGGACCTGCACCGAGGACCAGTACAGCCCACCATACAGTAAGGATGGGTGTACGCACACGCACACACACACACCTACACACACACAAGGATTTATGAGCATGCACATAGAGTAAAACACTCCACCTTACACCCACACAGTACTAGATACATGCACTCAGAGTATATACCTATTGCATATGATTTGAATTGCAAAATGTTGTCTTGTTCAAACACTATCGCTCTCGCTACTGTCTTTGTTTATGTAGTGATTTATTTAGATTGAAGGTATTGAAGATTTTTCACTCTAAAATTTATTGTTGAGTTTTACATGTATGTTGAGGCTTTACAAGGTTTGTTTACAAGTTTGTAAAATTGGGAGTTAGACTAAGAAATTTCTAAGGTCATGTTCAGACAGCAGGCAAGTCCGATTTGGTTTTTCAAGTCTGATCTTTAAGGCTGACTGTCCACATTGTAATTTACAAGTGACCTGATTGGATTTGTGTTTTTAAACGGTATAATCATTTGCTGTCATTACGACTTTGTAATAGTAACATCTCAGGAGTGTGCACGCTATCAGATATGCAAAAAATGGATTTGAGCTGCCTGTCTGAACATAACTTTAATAGTCCCATTTCCATTTAAATGTCAAAATCTCCAATAACTTATCTCGATACATGCTAAATTTAGATGGTCGAATAAATTCCGGACTGAATTTTTTATTTTTCCACTCTCTTCCTTGCCCTGTCAGATATGAAAAACAATGACGTGGTTCCTTGGGTCCTCAAGTCCATCTTGTCCAAGTACATACCCAGCCAGAACCCCCACGTCCGACAGGCAGCCTGCATCTGGCTGCTCTCCCTGGTCAAGAAAATCGGCCAACACAAGGAAATCAAGGTACCTGGCTGGGGGTCAGGGGCTCAGAGTCTAAAGACAAGCGGGGGTCACAGTTCAAGGGCTGAGTTGTGTGATATCCAGGAGTCAATTCACATGAATACTTCCTATTCCTATTAGCTTCATATGGGCACCGAATTCAAGAAGTGTTTCAGCCTCTTGTGATTTAAATATAAGAATTACTTGGTATTTTGCTTTGTTTTTCTTGTGTTGGAGTTGGAGTTCATTCTGTATTTGTCAGATCACTCTAATTGTAATAACTGTTGTGCTTTCTCTTCTCCTCCAGTCCCACCTGAAGGAGATTCAGACAGCATTCATCTCCATTCTCTCAGACCCTGATGGTGAGATGAGGATCTCTCTGTTACATTGATCTACTTATTACTATTATACCAACTAGTTCTTTTGAAATGTATTTGTGCATCCCTGCAACATTACAAAAGGAAGAGCCCTCACCACTTGTTCTCTGTCCTTCCCACCTCTTTATCCATCCCTCCTCTTCTTCGGTTCAGAGTTGAGTCAGGATGTGGCATCTAAAGGCCTTGGCCTGGTCTATGAGATGGGAGGAGAGGGGGACCAGCAGGAACTGGTGTCCACCCTGGTGGAAACACTCATGACTGGGAAAAGGTAACAGCTAGATGGATGAGTGAAGGAGAGAATGGAGCAGGAGAGAGAATCATAACACGTTTTAGCATCATCTGTGTAGGGGAGAACATTTAAAATGCATGAAGATAATGTTTAATGCTGATTTATCTTTCCTAACAGAGTGAAGCATGCCATGTCAGACGACACAGAGGTGTTCCAAGGAGATGCTTTGGGGAAAGCACCTGATGGGTAAGTAATATGTCGCCACAATTAGGCGTGTTTTCTCTTTTGTTACTTTTTCAAATTTAATGACATCTTTACAAAATGGGAGTTTTAATATGAAGACAAGCATCAAATAGGAACCAAACTTAAGTTCTGAGTGAGGTAATTTATGCACAAATTGACCCTCTTCTTCTTCATATTCATGGTTCCTGGCAGGCAGGGGCTGTCCACGTACAAGGAGCTCTGCTCACTGGCCAGTGACCTGAACCAACCAGATCTCGTCTACAAGTTCATGAACCTGGCCAATCACCACGCCATGTGGAACTCTCGCAAGGTACTGCCAGGAAGTACAATCGACCGGTTGATGCATTACTAACACACCAAAAGGCCTTTTTTAGAGTTAATGTATGATAGCAGATTGAAGTGATCTGTCACTGAATGTTTCTGACACTCTGTCCAAATACTTTTGGCATTCTGAAATGAGGAGAGCATGGCAAGAAGGGCTATAGTCTTTTAACTGTTCAACCAATATTGCAGAAAATATCCTCAAATTAAAGCAGACAGTCAGTACTTTCGCCTCATAGTTCTGGCATCATTTCTCCTAGAACATCAGAGGACAGAGCCAAAGCTTGTCACTAGCCAAATACTCACACAGTTCACCGTGTTTATGCACCCCACCTTTTCATCTTTCTCGCAATTCTTACTCCCTTTGCTTTCATTCTCATCCTCTCTCTCTCATCCACCTCCTGTGTCTTTTCACCCTCTCCCTGGACTGGACTCGCCTCTCTTATCCTCTCTTATCCTCTCTCCCACCTCTCCTCCCCTCTCCTCCCTCCAGGGTGCAGCTTTTGGGTTCCACATCATAGCAGCCAAGGCCGGGGAGCAGCTGGCTCCATACCTTCCCCAGCTAGTGCCCCGTCTCTACCGCTACCAGTTTGACCCCAACCTGGGCATTCGCCAGGCCATGACCAGCATCTGGGATGCCTTGGTCACTGACAAGACCCTGGTAGGAGCTGATACACGTACAACAAATACACACTCATATACACATAGACCTACATGTAAATGGCTGCCATCATCAGTGTGTTGTATGTGCACATTTGATTGGGCTGATGTGTTTCAGGTGGATAAGTATCTTAAGGAGATTCTGCAGGATGTCATCTCCAACCTGACCAGTAACACCTGGAGAGTACGGGAGTCCAGGTACAATAACAATACACACCCCATATATGAGTTATGTATAAAACCCCTGAAACTGAAGACTCCTAAGATGCTCATCATAGTATCTACCTTCATCTATTTATGTAGCCTGAGTTTTGTGACTGTGTGTAGGACCAAATGGTCTAAACAATATCCTTTCTATCTCCTTAGGTTGTGTTTTACTTCTTTTTCTAGTACTTCTGTCATACATGATCGCTCTGTGGTCACAGGAATACTATGAGGGCATTAAGGCCCTTTGTATTCCTTGCCGTTGGTTGCTTGTATTTTGTTGATGTAGGAATTAAAGCCTATTCTACTGTTGGACTCACTGTAACTTGCTCTGGATAAGCGCATCAGCTAAAATATAATGTAAAAGTCTGTAGTTGAAAGAAGTCTGTTTGATTCATATATTGATTTCCCATCCAGCTGCCTGGCTCTGAACGACTTGATCCGCGGTCGCCAGGCTGATGACCTCATCGATCACTTGGCGGAGATGTGGGAGACACTGTTCAGAGTCCTTGATGACATCAAGGTGACCAGGAAATACTCATCAGAATTGCTCTTATTCACCGTGCACAAGGAATTTGACTGTTTTTTTTTAACACATTACAAGGCAGTTTCACAATGCAGGATTCACACACTAGATGTCAGACAAACTATAACAGGACCTCACATATAGTGCGACAGTAGACTAAACAAGTATACATTGTCTCTTCTCTATCATAAACTCCAGTCATAGCTAACCATAATGATTCCATAAAGGGCTTCTCATTTCTTTTAATTAAGATCTGCGACATGTTATGATCCCTGTTACAGTTGGCTCGGATTTTTATTAGATGAGATTCTGACCCCGTCATGGTTGCGTTTCAGGAATCTGTGAGGAAGGCCGCAGACCTAACCCTGAAAACACTCAGTAAGGTAAGGCTGTTTGTCATAAGTCTTGCCTGCCTGTATGTGTTCATATTTGTTTGTGGGTACATCAGTGCATGTCCAAGTGCTTGTCCCTCGACACTCTCTCTCTCTGTCCAGGTGTGCGCTCGCATGTGTGAGTCTACAGGCACTGCAGCCCAGAGAACTGTAGCGGTGCTGTTGCCCACCCTGCTGGACAAAGGCATCGTGAGCAAT
The DNA here is from genome assembly GCF_048128805.1 of Centroberyx gerrardi. Lineage (NCBI taxonomy): Eukaryota > Metazoa > Chordata > Actinopteri > Beryciformes > Berycidae > Centroberyx > Centroberyx gerrardi. The sequence goes on along the minus strand of NC_135999.1, from coordinate 7,804,398 downwards.
GTGTCCGAGGTCCGCTCACTCAGGTAACGCCTCTCTTCATTTGTGTTTTTGTATTGCATAACTGTAGTATTCGTTCTGTTGCGTGGCCTTGTTCTGAAGTTGCTCATATTGAGGCAACTTTTGCTAAACCCATCTCCCTTTCTGTCTGTCTCTCTGTCAAATGCTGCATTCACATTTTGGCAATATGCGGTAGACAAACCGGACCGGGTGTTGATTTAAAACTCCACCAATGCTTGCGTAAATTGCTGGCTACTGCGTCTGCAGACTTGAAAGTTCCATTTTCCCAATGTTTGCCTTCAATTCTGGCGGTGAAGTTAAACCAGATGTCTAGCAAAATAGATGTACCCACATATGATCCAACAAAGATAAAATTGTGAATAAGCAAGGACCTTTTGCCAAGTTTGGCTAGACTATTCAAATCCCCTGCTTAGCTTCCTATTCGTTTTATAGTGGGAGTCATATTTAATAATTTATGCAAAATATAACCCATTTTGAACCTAAATTAAATATTGAAAATAAAGACAATGCTATTAGTTTTTATTTTATCAACGCGCATGGAATGGTCGAACATATTGTTTATTAAAATCACCATGGCAACAAGCCACAGTGCTGACCGATATGGCTTTTTTCTTAGGCCACCATATGAATGCAGCATAACTCTCCCTCACTCTCTGCCTTGTTCTTTCCCATTCACTCTATGTGTTACTCCCCACCAGTATCCAGACCCTGGTGAAGGTTAGTAAGACCGCTGGTGCCAGGCTGAAGCCTCACGCCTCACGGCTCATCCCCGCCCTGCTGGAGGCCCTCAGCACCCTGGAGCCTCAGGTCCTCAACTACCTCAGCCTCAGAGCCACAGAGCAGGAGAAGGTAACCTCAACAGTCTACTTGATCATCACCCTCTTCCACTAACTACAGTCTGTAAGTTTTATCGCAGGTTACAAGTCACCTTGTCATGCGGTGTGTTGTTTTTCCCTCCAGAGTGCCATGGATGCCGCCAGGCTGAGCGCTGCTAAGTCCTCCCCCATGATGGAGACCATTAACATGGTAACAACAACACTATCTTCATAATTATGGTCAATTCTCAGTTCTGGTATGACCTTTCAACATTTTCTTTTGGGGTTTTGGACCCAGTTTCTATTTAGGTCACAGTAAACATTTTCAGGTTTCTAGTTTTTAGGCAAAACCTTACAAAACATTAAGAAAAAATCAGTCACAGCTGTTTTTAAGGGTATATCCTTTGTGTCTTTGTGCCCAGTGTCTGCAGCACCTGGATGTTTCTGTGCTGGGAGAGCTGGTTCCCAGGCTCTGTGAGCTACTCAAGAGTGGAGTGGGCCTGGGTACCAAGGTAGACACATACACACACGCACACATACAGTAACTAATTCTTACATTTTCATTCAGTGGCTAATGGTTTGCTTGTGTGCTTATTTGCATCCTCATTTCACTTCAGCTGCCTATTTCCCATGCGTTGCCCCTTGTCTCCTTCCTCTATGTAAACACGTGGTTTGCCAAGTCAACCTTTTCATGTTAATTCCTACGTATTGAGTTTTGTCTCCTCTCTCTCCATAGGGCGGCTGTGCTAGTGTAATCGTTTCCCTCACAGTGCAGTGTCCCCAAGACCTCACCCCATACTCAGGTACAGCACACGTATTTGTATTCTTGTAATGTATTTACTGCATGCTGCTAGTGAACCGATGACAGTGGAGTGGTGTGTTTGGTGTTGCAGGTAAACTGATGAGCGCCCTGCTGAATGGCATCCATGATCGGAGCAGTGTAGTGCAGAAAGCCTTTGCCTTCGCTCTGGGGCACCTAGTCAGGGTAAGCACCGGTTATAATAAGCTTATTACAGTAACCACACCATAGGTTGTTCTCAATGACTCAGTAAGCATTAGCTGTCGTCCTCAAGTATCATAATAACATGTTTGTTTGCCCCATCAGACTGCAAAAGACAGCAGTGTAGAGAAACTACTACTGAAGCTCAACACCTGGTACCTGGAGAAAGAGGGTGAGAACAGAAAAAGACACGTTCCCGCCTGTACTTTGACATGAATGTGCATTATACAGAATGGTGACTTTCTGACTCCGCTGTCTTCCCTAAACCATCTTCTCTCTCTCTCTCCCCACCCAGAGCCAGTGTATAAGTCATCATGTGCGCTGACGGTGCACGCCATCAGCCACTACAGTCCTGATGTGCTGAAGGGCCATGCAGGGGTGGCGCTGCCCCTGGCCTTCCTGGGCATGCACCAGGCACCAGGTCCCGACGAGGAGAAGGGAGAGAGCCACGATGCCACGCTGTGGGCGGAGGTGTGGCAGGAGAACGTCCCAGGTGGGCAATACGCACACAATATAAATATGAAGTGAAAAAAAATGAGTTTTCTTTTTGAAAAAAGTGACACAAACTCTTGACATGATTGATGAAAATGATTGAAAATGTGCAAAACAAATTTTGGTCATTTTAAAGGATACTAGGTAATTCAACTCCTTGGTTCACAAAGGGAAAACATTTTTATAGACTGCATCTTCTATAGTTTAGAAATATTAAATGATGACAATCAGGTAAAAATATATGTGTGTGTATATATAGCATTTTGGAATAATGCTTGTATTGAATCGTATGTATATAGACACAAAATGCATTGTACATTTGAGCAGACAGTTGACTCATATGTGAAATATAAAGAAAAACAATCTAAATCATAAAATCTATATGTATTGTATTGTATGTATATGTATTGTCATTATGACAGCTTGACCTTTTATGATTTGAACTTTACTTGGATACCAGGCAGCTTTGGAGGCATCAGACTCTACATGACCGAGCTGATCGCTATTACGCAGAAGGCACTGCAGTCCCAGTCCTGGAAGATGAAGGCTCAGGGTGCAGCTGCCATGGCAACTGTTGCCAAGGAACAGACGGGCTCGTTGGTGGCACCACACCTTGGCTTGGTGCTAACGGCCTTAATACAGGGACTGTCGGGACGCACATGGGCTGGCAAGGTAAGACATATAAAAATACAACAACAGCAGAACATACAATAAAAAGGGATTACTTTAACTATGTTAAAAACAGATTTTTGATTGTTGAACTTTTCCCGCTACCCACCTTGGAGGTTCACGTTGAATCATGGAGTGATAAGAGTGGTCACATTCACATTTTAACGTTACATTTTCTCACACCAGTGCTTTGATTTTTGTTTTTCTTCCAGGAGGAGCTGTTGAAAGCCATTGGATCGGTGGTGTCCAAATGCAGGTGCGGCTTCTCGCAGTAGTTTTATCCATTAAAGCCAATCTCGCATGTAGAACAACACATTCATGTACTTTCTTTTATGCCTTGTTCCTACCGTTCTCACTCTGTCACCTTCCCCCCCCTCCTCTTCCGGCTTTAGCGCGGAGCTGCAGAAGCCTTGCGCAGGCCAGCCCACCATCTCCGAGGTGCTGGGGGTTGTGGTGAAGGAGTGCCGCAAGGAGAGCCTGGTGTACAAGATGGCTGCCCTGCGCTGTGCCGGAGACGTGCTCCACAGCAGCCAGGAGGACCGCTTCAGCGACATGGCTGACATCCTCATCCCTCTCATCAAGAAGGTACAATGACGTCTACACGTTTGATATTGTTCATGTGTTATTACAGTGCTAAAAACATGAGTGAGATCTGCAGGGTGACAACTATATTGTGGCTCAATCTAACTTCCCAATTCCCCAACAGAACTGCCCAGAGAGCGGCGGTCGGTCCCCGAGGTCACTGGACGATGACGACGATGGAGATGTGAAGGACAAAGAGCTGCGGACAGAAGCTCTGCTCTGTGCCTTTGAGACACTTGGAAAGAGCTGGCCCAGGAACCCACAGACCCAGAGTAAGACATCTTAAGTGACCTGGTGCAGTGAAATTAAAAATCCCTAAATCACATTTTCCAAGCTGTAAACTAGTTTGTATGCCTTCTGTATGGTGAAACATATCAATCCTGGACACGAGTAATTTCCAAGACAAGATTATACAGCTGTTATTAAGGCAGAAAATCATCGTTTTCCTGCCCCCCCCCCCGGTTGAAGTTGAACACCCTGCTGGACTTCTAGCCCCACCCCAATCTGTGATTATGATTGTGTTGAGTTCATAGAGTCTGATCAGAGTAGAAAATGTTGCCGACCCCAACTAGAGATGGGTGGATCCAAGGACTACTATCCGGCTCATTTTCAAACTTCTACTAGTCGGAGGTTTAGGTTTTTGTATGTGGTTTTACAGAGCCAAATAGGTTGCAGCTTATCACAAATAACTTTTTTTTGTTTACAGCTCGTTTCCAGGTGGAGCTGTGCTGTCTGATGTGTGAGAAGCTCAAGCTGAGCACCTGGAGAGTCCAGCTCGGCGTCCTACAGTCTATGAAGGCGTACTTCCAGGGGTGAGAACCAAGCAAACACAGGATCTCCTAATTCACCAGTGTTTTCTCTTAAGTAGTGCTTACACCACTCCTATGCAAAAGTTATTTGAGCCGTTTATGAAGTTATCATTTCTCTCTGTAGGTTGTTGCTGCTAGAGAAGGGCCATCAAGACTTCAATGCACTGTCCCAGATCCTCACAGAGACCTGTGCTGCTCTCACATACCCTCTAGGTAAGGCCCTCACACCGTTACTGTACTCTGCATTGCAGTCTAATCTGCATGGATTTCAATACATCATACATTGTGTTCCCATGCAGAAAACAAGAGTTACTCGTCTGTGAGGACGGAGGCCTTGTCAGTTGTGGAGCTGTTGGTGAAAAGAACCGGAGGTAAGTATTCACTCCTGCTAGAATTGAGATTTTCCTATAAAATGTAGTCATAAAATGTAGTCATCCTCAGTTCTGATTGGCTGAGTTAAGTTCATTTTGTCAGTGCATGATGCCAGAGATCATTGACATTGGCGTCACTGTGGTGTTGATGAAATGTTTGTGTGTGTGTGTGTGTGTGTGTGTGTGTGTGTGTGTGTGTGTGTGTGTGTGTGTGTGTGTGTGTGTGTGTGTGTGTGTGTGTGTGTGTGTGTGTGTGTGTGTGTGATGGTGCAGAGAGCGAGCAGTGGGACTGCGTGTCTGTGAAGAGTCGGGAGCAGCTCCAGCGCTCCCTGTCCACGCTGCAGTCCGACAGCAGACCAGACCTGCGGGACAAGGCCCAGGAGCTGCGCAGACACATCCAGAGCCAGCCCTGAACACACACACACGCACACACGCCTCTCACCTAGCCAGCCAAATACATGCACTCATACAGACACAAAGCCATGTCAGAGCACACAAAACCACATCGATTTCTTTCTACTTCTTTGTGGAGGGAAAAAAAAAACAAAAAAACATGCATAGTACACTCCACTGTCTCCCCTCTTTTATACAACTGATTTCTCTTCAACAGATCTTCACTAATCTCTGTCATTTCATTACTTAACCATATTACCTGTGGGCTTTGAAGCTGGCTTGTGCAAAAGAGACTGCTCCATTCAAGTTGACTGACTGATTTAAAGCTGATGGCTGACAAAACTAGACCTTGTCTTGAAGAGACTGCAACAACTTGCTCCAAGTCTAAATTCGGAAAATGACGAAGAGCAAGACGAAGACTATTATGTGTCAACAGTTTTATTTGGTTCATTTCAATGGACAGTAAGATAATGATAATAATAAATGCCATATAAACCAATGTGTTGGGTTTGTGAACACTGTATACCTATTGCCCCAAATGGGGACTTTTACTACTGTTGTGGGTTTGCCTGCTCATGAAACACCAGAACGACAGCAGGTCCTATTCATTAGCTAACGCAGAGGGTCGCTGGTCAGCTCTAGGCCTGAGTTTTCCCTTTTCCTGTATGTGGACACATATCCACTATTCCACCACTGCTGTTATATGGGTGAACGAGCACATACATAGGCAAATCCCATGCATTTAAAATCTACATTAAGGGAGTGGGGGAAAATAATGAAGAACTGAGTCGGACTAGGGCATTGAGCACCTCTCTCTGTCCTCTGTGTTGAAAATGGTGTTCTTTTGCCTCCCGTTTGCAAGGTGAATGGGGTATGAAACAACCTATTTTCCGAAGTCTTGAAAATAAATAAAAACCCAACTGTGAAGTTGAGAGGGTCGCATTAGTTCTTGTCTGAATTTATCCCCTAATGAAATAAAACTACTCTGAGAACTTTGACAAGTGACACGTTTTTTTGTCTTGCCAAATACAGGATGACATAATGATGTCATACAGTTTTAATTGAAGGGTAAAAAGCAAGCAACAGATCCTAAGATGGCACGGTGTAAATGCTGAACCCCCACGGTCCCACCCCACACACACAAAATCTTGCACATCTAGTCACTGACTGACATGAATAAACTGCCAAAAAGATATCACATCTCCCCAGAGTCATCTTTGTCTCTGGACTTGGTCGGGGCTGAGGGAGGGGGGGGGGCTGTTGGGTCGCTTGTACCCTGTGCTGTGGGGGTCACTCTGCTGCGGCCCCTGCTCCAGCTGCACCGTCTTGGGATCACATGTGATGCCACAAAACCCAGCCATCTAAAAGATGTCTAGAGAACTCAAAACGAAGTTGGTTCAAATCAAATTATTAAATGGGGTATATTGGACACCAAATAAAATGTATCAAGTAGGTCTTAAAGAAAACCCTCAGTGTTGGAAGTGTAAACAGGCTGTGAACCCTGATGCATTCTTATGGCATTGTCCAGAAATAAAGACGATGTGGCATCATATCCATAATGTTGTAAAAGAAATAACAAATGTAAATATACCATTTTGTCCTTGTTTTTTCCTCTTGGGAGACCCATTGAGAATTAAAGAGATGTCGAATGCCATTGCAGAACGGGTACGCACAGCTGTGTTGGTTGGGAAAAAGATTATAATGAGGTACTGGAGGTCTGAAAAGGTGATTTCCATGGAGGAGTGGTATAAAGAATTTAATGTATTGGCATCTTATAAGAGAGTCTCATATAGAATGATGGGTAAGCCATAGAGTCGTACACTTCTATTTTAACACAATACATGCTTCAAACACAAAATGTTTTATGGTTTAGTACAATAGCCTCTTACTGTAATGTCTGACAAGGTTGGAGGACACTTTGGGAGGGACCGCTCCTCCATGCAGAACATTTCAAGATCCTTGATATTCTTAGGTTTGCGCTTGTGGACTGCCCTCTTCAATTCAGACCGCAGATTTTCAATAGGGTTCAAGTCTGGAGACGAGATGGCCATTGCAAAACATCGACTTTGTGTTCCCGCAACCATTTCTGTGATGATTTTGATGTATGTTTGGGGTCGTCGTCTGGTTGAAAGGTCCTTCCACGGCCAACTCTCAACCTACTGGCAGAGGCAACCAGGTTTTGAGCTAAAATATCCTGATATTTAGTGGAATTCATTATGCCATAAATCTTAACAAGATCTGGACCACTAGCAATAAAACAGCCCCAAAGCATCAAAGATCCTCCACCATATTTCACCGTGGGCATCCGGTGCTTTTCCTTGTATGCAGTTGTCTTTTGTTGCCAAACATGCCGATGGTGTGCATGGCCAAAAAGTTCAATTTTGGTCTCATCTGACCACAACACACAATTTCAATTGTAGTTCCAGTGATGCTTGGCAAAGTTCAGGTGCTTCAGTTTATGGGTTGCACTCAGTAAGGGCTTCTTTCCTGCAACCCTTCCAAAGAGCTTGTTGACATGGAGGAGGATTTTGACACTTGATAACCTCAGCATTCCACTGAACTGTGCAGTTGTGAAACTGTGATCCTCGGGTTCCTCTTTGCCTCCCTCACCATCTTCCTCATCATCTTCCTCACTGTTCATGGGGACAATATGCACATGCGTCCTCTTCCTGGTGAATTTGCAACTGTTCCAGATTTCTAAAACTTTTTGATTATTGCCCTGACTGTGCTTAGTGGTATTTTACTATCTGTCTCCTCTGAGTTGAAAGCTCTTTGATTTTCCACAGAGTGATGGATGACAAATGGATTTTACATGTGTGCAACCTCATATTTTGATCCCAGTGAAACAGGAAATGATGAAAGCAATACATTTTCTGGATTCTGAGATTATTTTTTTTATTATAATTAAAATTGATTTTGTGCAATAAATTTTGCTCATTTTCATGAAGGGTGACAATAATTCTGAAATTGACTATATGTATCATGCAATTCCTGTATGATCATTTCTTAATTTTACAATGCATCAATTCACAGTGATGAAAAAAAAAATGGACTGACATGGAGTGATTGCAATGCAACACTGAATTTATTTTTTGCAGTGGGATTTCAGTCACTCTCTTTTTCCTCGGAGTGTTTGGAACAGCCGACGGAAGAAGCGTCGGACTCTGTTCTTCTTCTTGGTCTTTTTGATCTCTGAAAAATAAAACAGGACAGTCAATGCCTCAGTTCATCTTGATGGAAGTAGCCATGAGCTACAGGGTGAGCGGACCTGATGGAGAACTCCTACCTGATGTGGTGTCAGAGGATTGTTGCACCTCCTCCTTCTCCTCAGTGCCAACCAGGCTGCTGGTCAAGCCTTCCTGGACTGGAGTAATGGCAGGAGCTTCAGTAGGGAGGGTCAGAGGAACCACAGGAGATTCAGTAGGGAGGCTCAGAGGAACAACAGGAGCTTCAGTAGGGAGGCTCAGAGGAACAACAGGAGCTTCAGTAGGGAGGCTCAGAGGAACCACAGGAGGTTCAGTAGGGAGGGTCAGAGGAACCAGAGGAGCTTCAGCAGGGAGGCTCAGAGGAACCACAGGAGCTTCAGTCACGAGGGTCAGAGGAACCAGAGGAGCTTCAGTAGGGAGGCTCAGAGGAACCAGAGGAGGTTCAGTAGTGAGGCTCAGAGGAACCAGAAGAGCTTCAGTAGAGAGGCTCAGAGGAGCCACAGGCGGTTCAGTAGTGAGGCTCAGAGGAACCACAGGAGCTTCAGCAGGGAGGCTCAGAGGAACCACAGGACCTTCAGTAGCGAGGGTCAGAGGAACCACAAGAGCTTCAGCAGGGAGACTCAGAGGAACCACAGGACCTTCAGTAGCGAGGGTCAGAGGAACCACAGGAGCTTCAGCAGGGAGACTCAGAGGAACCACAGGAGCTTCAGTAGGGAGGCTCAGAGGAACCACAGTAGGGAGGGTCAGAGGAACCAGAGGACCTTCAGTAGGGAGGATCAGAGGAGCCACAGGAGCTTCAGTAGGGAGGCTCAGAGGAAACACAGCAGCTTCAGTTGCGAGGGTCAGAAGAACCACAGGAGCTTCACTAGGGAGGCTCAGAGGAACCACAGGAGCTTCAGCAGGGAGACTCAGAGGAACCACAGGAGCTTCAGCAGGGAGGCTCAGAGGAACCACAGGACCTTCAGTAGCGAGGGTCAGAGGAACCACAAGAGCTTCAGCAGGGAGACTCAGAGGAACCACAGGAGCTTCAGTAGCGAGGGTCAGAGGAACCAGAGGAGGTTCAGCAGGGAGACTCAGAGGAACCACAGGACCTTCAGTAGCGAGGGTCAGAGGAACCACAGGAGCTTCAGCAGGGAGACTCAGAGGAACCACAGGAGCTTCAGTAGGGAGGCTCAGAGGAACCACAGTAGGGAGGGTCAGAGGAACCACAGGACCTTCAGTAGCGAGGGTCAGAGGAACCAGAGGACCTTCAGTAGGGAGGATCAAAGGAGCCACAGGAGCTTCAGTAGGGAGGCTCAGAGGAAACACAGCAGCTTCAGTTGCGAGGGTCAGAAGAACCACAGGAGCTTCAGCAGGGAGGCTCAGAGGAACCACAGGAGCTTCAGCAGGGAGGCTCAGAGGAACCACAGGAGCTTCAGTAGGGAGGCTCAGAGGAACCACAGGAGCTTCAGTAGGGAGGCTCAGAGGAACCACAGGAGCATCCACTATAGCTGGCTGGGTGAAATCATCTAGTTCCACCTAAAGAGGTGGAGAAGCCGTTTGAATTTTAGAAAACAAAAAATGTTTTCTTTTTTACTATACAGTATCTTATCCAGCTACTCGATCATACTTCTGCGCAGGTCCTCTTACCTCTTTGGTGGTCAGCACTTCAGACATTTCCATGTGTTTCTGTGGCTCGAACATCACACAGATTTCCCCCGCTGTGACGTCAACGATCCTGGCCAGCAGCTCCGGCCCAAAGCGGTTCAGCTCCTCCAGCAGTAAGTCTGGAGTGTACTTCTCTCTGACCTTGTTCTGGATAGAAAGGACCTTCTCATCCCGGATGGAGCGGGAGAAGGCGGCCTGACAGTCCGTGGAGGTCAGAGAGGCGGAGAGCTTATCCTGAACGGCCTTTGTGAGTCCGACGGCCAAGTCGCTGAGCTGCAGCGGGGGAACGGACAAGAGGGTCGACGGGTTAATCCAGAAGCCCTGCAGCACTTTGGGCACAACCAGGATCACCACTTCCTGGGGACCGAGGAGGCTGGAGCTGGGCTGCTGCTTCTCCATCAGGCTTCTGATGGCTTTGTCAGCCAGACGGATGATCTGAGGGTCTCTGTCGATGAGAGTCGCTCAAAATGAGTTGAAATACACATTTTCTGAAAAGACACAATTTCCCCACGGGAATCATTCAAGTTTCATCTTATCTCATAAATGTGACTTACTGAAAACAAGGACTGTTGGCTTCAGGTGAGTTGAGCATAATTCGGGCTACAAACTCAATAACCATCATTTTCATGCTGATGTTCACCTCCCACATCTGAAACAAGAAATGGGATGCACCATTAAGATTTGACATATTTACAGGATCAATCTAGTGTTATGTGATAATTTACTGCAAACTTCTTTTCATGATCTTGGTCTTACCAGCGAGAGGAGAGGCTGGACACTTTGATCAAAACCCTCCAGATCAAACCTCCACAATCTTCAAATGGAAAGTAAACAGAAGGTCATCTTAACTGTTGCTCTATTTTCTTCTCATTAGTAACAGACTAGCTTAAAGGAATAGTTCACCCAAAAATGAAAATTCAGTCATTATCTACTCATTATCTACTACATTATCTACCATGCCAGTATAAAATCAGGTAATGTTTGTTAGTCCATACAACAGTCCCGGAGATCCCCGGAAGAAGTACATTGCAGCTTTCTCCAAAACAACTGAAGTTGCTGGAGACCTGTCTTCAGAGTTCAAAAAATAACGGAAAATAACCATAAAATGGCTCCATGCAGCTGTTACAGCATAATCCAAATCTCTTGAAGCCAAAAGATCCCAAAGTGACACCATTATTTAGCTGAAATCGCCACTGTTGATCACACTGTTGATTTCAAAAAACGTCACGTTTGCACGCACCCCGGCTACGATAGGTAAGATTAATTTGAATTACCAGAAACAAGACTTCCGGTTTGGCCGTTTAGCCTTCAACATAAAAGCACAAGATTTTAAAATTGGTAGAAATACTGTTTTAAACCAATTACTTTGTATTTAATTGTCAAATTAAATAAGTGAGCACCCATATTAAAACAGGTAAACTTTTCCGATCCAAACCGATTTTCTACTGGCATGGGGGTGAGTATGACTGAATTTTCATTTTTGGGTGAACTATTCCTTTAACATGAGCAGTTGCTGATAGGTTGAGTGGTGGACTGTCTGTATGTGTCTCAGTAAGTCTCACCGCTCCCTGAGAGATTTCTTGCCCTGCTCCACCAGCCAGTCAGTCATGTCCTCAGCTGTCAGCTCAGATGGAAGCTGCTTTTGTTGCTGAAGCCGCAAAAACTGCACCATCATTTTTTTCTACAAGACAATAGAAAGCATCAGATGTTCTCATGTATAATCATAGGAAACACTTTACCAGAATTTGTCAGGTGTTTTATTTTGTGCGGGCCTGAAACAAAAGTGGTTCTTACTTGTACTTCATAGTACTTCCACTCCCAGCAGAGCTGTACAGTCTCTCTGTACACCGGTACATTGAACAATGCCTTTGAAGGAAATGCGATAATGTCACTCAAAAGCCTCTTATGCTACATTTAATTACAGCTCAAAATCTTTACAGTTTAACTGCAATAAACAATGCTCACATACCTTGATGGGCCTATAGATGACCCTTTCTCCTTCAATCCAGTCCATGGATGTTTTGTTACTGGATGACAATACAACAGTGCAGAAACAACAACACAATAAAACCAACTACCAAACTCACAACTACAGAGCAGATGCAAAAGCAGTCAAACACAGTTGATTCTTGTGGCACAATGAGGGTGTTCAGGGAGAAAGTTTCTGTGTAACGGAATGGACTTATTGTTGAGTCAATGGGAGTAGAATTCAGCTCTTTATGACAGACAGATTCTGTTTTGGTTCAGCTGTTCAGGCAGAGATGACCAGGGAAAATACATGTCTGGGCAAATATGATGATCAAGATCGATCAAGAAGTTGCCTTTACATTTTTGATTTAATCACACAGGAAAGTCTTTTTGCAAGGCGACACTTGAATAGATGTTAATCCTGTGTTTTCACTTGGTTAGTTGGTATTGGGAGTGTAGCCTACATTGCCCTAGAAAACTGCCAGGTGTATCAGCACTTTTATAACCGTGATACAGACACTGTGTAACATTTTGGTCAAAATTGCAGAATTACACAGCCCAAGTAGATAGATAAACACTCTCACATTGTTTACATGGCAGCTTCTAATGCTGCGGTATTATGCTGTAAGTCTGACTTCAATTCCTGTTGACCGACACGTTGCCTTGTCATGTTCTCCAAAATGTTGCTTGTTGTATCACAAGCTTTAGGTCCAAGATACACAAGCAACATTTTGAAGCTGTGGACAAGGGCAGTATTGCTTACAACAGGGATGGGATTGGCAAGCGGGACAAAATCAATGTAGAAACCACACTGGCTATAAGGAATAGGAGAATAATGAAAAAATACTTACATACTTTACATTGCCTCACAACACTTCCCATGCATCATGACCCTTATTCCTCCCTCTAACACATTGAGTACACTCAGTACACTGAGTAGATGTTCTCATTTGTTAAAAAGTAACTTTTACTTTGAGTATATTTTAAATGAGCTACTTTTCATTTTAATTGAGTAGGTGTTTACACCAGTGATTTTCCTTCTGCTTAAGTCAAATCTCAGCTGTGTAACAGAACATCTTGAGTAGGATATTTTGGTACTCTGTCCCCTCGGCACTCTTGAAGCTGCAGTCAACAGTGGGAAATACACCATCACCAATGTCAAAACTGTCTAGTTCTCTTCACTTTGGTTTAAGTGATAAACATCAAAAGCGTGAATAAGCCCTTTTCACAAACATGGCTGCCGTACTTCCGCCGCTCGGTTCATTGGCACCAATGTTAAAAAGCCAACTTTCTGTCGCCCACAACTCGGTCTGTGATGCAATTTTGTGTTTCAACATAATGTATAACACAATACAGGTGTTGTGACTGACATATCTTTCTGTTTCTGCTGTCACACTGTGCTGCAGTAACTGTGATCGAGGGTCACAAAATGCTAACTGGCTAACCAAGGATAATGCTAATTTCTGTACTGTTAGCATTTTGTGACCCTCGATCAAAACGGCCTTATTTTTAGCTTGACCACCATGCATTTTTCAAATTTCCAGAGGGTTTTGAAGGGGTTTCATAAGCACCAAGGGTCATAGAGTTTATTCAACCCATAGAGCAGCATATAATCCTCAACTGAAGTTACAACATGAAAATCAGTAAAGTTGGAGTTACAAGGTTTTCACATGATAACAACAATATGTTTGTGTGTTAGAGAGAGGAGTGAGACTATATACAGTATACTATACAGTCACCTCCAGAATTATTGGCACCCTTCATGAAAATGAGCACAAATGGCTGTAAAAAGTCATATTTTGGGCTCATATGAGGGAGTCGTACACTTTTATTTTAACACAAGTTTAACACAAAATGTTTCTTTGAGTAGTACAAATTTTTCTCTGCAAAACAGGTTTCAATCTTGGACCATCTCCTCCATGCAGAACATTTCAAGATCCTTGATATTCTTATGTTTGCGCTTGTGGACTGCATGTCTGTATTACCGACATGCAGGGTACATACCCCAGGGCCCCGAAAGATTCTGAGTCCTGCATCCATGTTCAATGCATTTTGCAACATTTCACTAATTCCAATTGAAATGTGCAGCCAGGTGGGACCCTGACACACACACTTACTCAGGTCCCTAACCATGGGCCACAGTTTAGAATGATTATGGGGGCCCAAGTCATAGTCTCTATTGACATTGGGGGCCCTAAACATTATTTCTATTGATATGGAGGCCTCAACTACAATTATTAAACTGCCACCTACTGACTGTATGTTTATGAGCAATGCATTTAGTGAATATCATCCAACTAATATACAGAGCACTACTTATATACTGGCGGGGCAGGGGGGTCTAGGTACAGACATAGTCAAACCTTTTCAATAAATTTCAACATTTAATAATTTTTTTGGTCCATCATTCCCGCCACCTGTCACCTTGCCTCCTTAAATCCCCAATCTGCAATAAACAAAGGGTATCTGTATACAATGGGTAGCCCCACCACCTAAAACTAAGGCTTGCCTTGGGGTCTGACAAATGTCACTCTCAAATTGAATGAGCGAGCTCTAGATACAAGGAAGGGCAGTTTGAAATAGCTAAAACTGAGTTTCAGATTAATTTGAAGCCGTAAAAGGTTTACATTTGTATTTTGTGAACAGTCTAGTATCTTGAGTTACGATGTGTGGCTGTGTACCGGGGGGAGGGGGGCCCAATAGGATGTGTGTGCCCAGGGGCCCTGTGGTTGGTTAATCCGGCCCTGGTTATAGGTCACCTAGGTCTTTTTAAAAATAACTTTTCAAGCATGTTACTGCTTATGTTTGCAAGAGGACCATTACTGGTCGTATTGGGCTGTCCTGTGTCTGTAGGCGAGATGCCTGACATCTCTAACTACTAACTGAGACTTAGCAGTGAAGTCAACACCTCTGCCAAACGAGTATTAAGTTGAAACGACGAAATTAAATTGGAAGCAATTGTATTTTTTGCTTATGGTGATTAAAAATAAACATGCTAGTGGTCTGTTGCCAGGACAACTGGTCCTAGTGACATTCGATTTTCCTCTGTGACCTTACCGTACTTAATGGTATTTACTGTTATATTTTTTGACCTGTAGTAGCTGCATGACATTTTGTGATATTTGTATTGCATTTTCGTTATTTGTAAGGGAGTAAGGAAGAGTTAAGTGTCCCTGTAAAAAAATATGAGGTGTTTTGGTTTATCAACCTCATGAGAGGTGTATAATGTAACCTGTAACACAGGGAGCTGTACTGCAGCACTGACATGTTAGAAAGCCTGTGAGGAAATCTCCCTTATTTTGCCATATCCTGAGCTTAAAGTATCTCATGCTGTTTCTTTTGACATGTACTGCTCCACCCTAGTCTATCTACAATGCATAAAAAAAACACATCATCTCTAACATATTCATATTCCTCAAGACACTTGCACTTTGCTGATTTGTGACATGTATCTTCAACTTTTAAGAAATTTCAAGAAAAACTGGATCAACAATACATGTATATGTGACAAGCTTTATTTAGCAAAATATAGACACATTAGCTGCATATAAAAAGGATTAAACTGCTTACTGATTGTGCCTCTGAGCATACTAGCATTGGCATAGCAGACCAGAAGAGACAGGGAATAACTGAGTGACTCAGATTAGACAAAATAGGAATTAACAGTTAAAAAAAGATAAAATACATAGGCAAAGATGACAACACCACAACCGCATACGGTTGAAGACAGAGAGGACACAGTATAAGAAAGACAAAAACACAACAGTTGCACAGGCAAACAGCTTGCTAGCCTCAAGTTCTTGACCAGACTCAAAAACACAGTTGTAAACAAATATAAACTGATGAGAATATGTTGAGCAGTTACTACCCAAAGAGGAAATAGACAGATATAAACAATTCTGTGATCACCAGCAGTTATTAAACAGATACCACAACATTATATATATTGTGTAATGTTACACAATGTGATGTGGTGCCAAGAGAAGCAATGCCAGAGCAAATTTTAAATGTTCCAGCGCAGCAGTTAGCTGATGAGCTGCTTGTTCCTCTTGTCTTTTGGACGGGCCTTGTCCTGGCCCTTCTGAGGCAGGCTGGCGTCACTCTGGCTGAGGGCGGTCCGCGTCACTGTGGACATGCCGTCTACAAACTTCGTCTTGAACAGAACGTTGGCGTTGGTGAACATGCCGTCCTTGAGGGACACCACCACAAACTGGAAGGAGACGTAAAGTTACAAGATTGACTGGCAGTAGGCCTTTTGGTTAGGGTTTGCTCTTAGGCACACGACCACAAACAGAAGCGGGAATGTTATGCGTGTCAGCATTACAAAAATTGCGGTGCAAACTTTTAGCCATTACCTATCCAACGAATATGTTAATACACATAAAGAACTAAAAATAACTACTGAGTGGTTTCGTGCCAATGCCAGTATTAAACAAATGTCTGCTAATTTTCTGCACACTTCAACAATTTAAGGCTTTGTATGTGTATGCACTAGAATGTGTGTGTGTTTGTGTGTGTGTGTGTGTGTGTGTGTGTGTAAACACACCTGGGAGTGTCTAAAATGTGTGCGCAGCATCTGTCCGATGTTCTGTGTGTGGGAGAGATCCAGGGCAGCATCCACCTCGTCCAGGATGTAGATGGGAGCGGGCTTAAACAGCAGCATGGCCAGGATCAGAGACAGGGCCACCAGTGATCTGAAACACACAGACAAATACACACACAATGAGCCACTGATCCACTAATGACTAACAACTAACGACGGGCTGCCTGCAACTAACGATTATTTTCATTATCGAATAATCTATTGATTTTTATTAAATAAATACATACGACAAATGCCCATCACAAGTTACCGGAACCCAAAGTGACGTCTTAAAATTGCTTATTTAGACTAAAAAACCCCAAAGTATTCATTTTATGATATGAAACGGAGAAAAGCAGCACATCTTAGCATTTGTGAAGCTGTAACCAGCAAATGTTTGGTATTTTTTACTTGATAAATCACTAAAACAGTCAATTATCAAAATGACAATCGATTAATTTTCTGTCGATCGACTAATTGTTTCAGCACTATGGTCAACCAAGAAAAACATCCAAGAGCACCAGCTCTAAATGCAGTCTGTAATAAAAAGCAGGGTGCTCAATAAAAGTTAATAATTCCAGTATCATCCATGGAAAACTGAAACCTTCTCTCCCTTTCATACTCCCTACTGCCTCAGTAAAAACACATTTCCTAAGGGGAGTGGACTGCCTGCTCTCTTAAGGGAAAGAAAAAAAAAAAAAAAAACCTATCCCTGATCAATGAACATACAAGTGCTTTTTCTGACCTTTGCCCTCCGCTGAGCTCGGTGAGGTTCTCCTTCCAGGTGTTGCCCAGGGCCACCTTGAACTCGAGGCCCTCCAAGACACCGCAGCCCTGGGGAGGGGCCAGCCGAGCGTTGGCCCCCGGCAGCAGAGTGGAGAAAATAGAGCCAAAGTCCTTGTTTACCTGCACAAGCAAGGAAACATGACGATTACAATAACAAGACTAAATGTGTCGCAAAGCTGTTCAGTACATACAGAATCCTAACTAAGTAAACAGTGCATTCAAATCACACTGAAGCCCCTACATTGATGAGTGTTGTGGGAAGTGTTTTTACTCTCTCTTACCAATATTCAGTTAGCATTGTTCAGAAAAATGAAAACTAATTTCTGACATGATTGTCACTGAGGTTCTACCACTTCTAATGGGCAAAAATAAGGAAGGAAAGGACAAAGGACAGGTGCAGGAAGAGAGCGGACCTTCTGCCAGGCCATGTTGAGGGCCTCGTTCTTCTTCTGGTCCAACTCCTCGATGGTCTGCAGGATTTTTGACTTGTCGTTCTCCACGATCCTCTTCTTCTTCATCAGGTCGTTGTACTGGAGGAGGGAAAGAGATTTAGAGAGGGGGGACAAAGAAAGAAAGAGGGAACAGCGTTTAGTGTTCATGGCCTTCAC
Source organism: Centroberyx gerrardi (assembly GCF_048128805.1). Lineage (NCBI taxonomy): Eukaryota > Metazoa > Chordata > Actinopteri > Beryciformes > Berycidae > Centroberyx > Centroberyx gerrardi. Next base: position 7,786,452 of record NC_135999.1, on the reverse strand, counting down.
TCATTCACACCACAAACTCCCACCCCCTCTCCGCCTCTTTGTCCTCACCCTCTCCTCCGCCTCGTTCAGCATGTTCATGGCCCTCTTGTTGACGTTCCTCTCCAGCTTGGTGGTGGTCTCCTCCAGCTTCTTCAGCCGCTGGCCGGCCTCGCGGGGGTTGTTGGTCTTGAAGTCGTAGGCGGTGTTGGGCTTCCCGAACAGGTGGCGCTCCAGTTGGATCCAGTCGTGCTCCTCCAGCATCCGGGACACCTGGAGGAACAAAGGCAAGGGAGAGGGAAATGTTTAGGAAACCCTAATCATACTAGATTAAATGAAACTTTAATGAACCTCATGGGGAAATTGGGTTGTTGCAGCAGCAAAGAAATAGAAATAAGAGAAGACCAAATGGGGCATTATAGAATGTATTAAGCAGAAATACATACAGTACATGAAAAGTATGATATCATGAATTAAAGCATGCGCAATATAACAGGAGTAAGAAAATTAATTAAAAATATTTACGATATGAAATTAAATGAAACAATTTTTATTACGGTATATGCAGCATTAAAAGAAATGAAAAACATAAACATGCAAAAATGTGAATATGAAGAAAAAAATATTAATTTACAGTGTATATGCAGCATGTGCAGTGTGTCGTAGAGAAGGCAAATACATAATGTAGAGAAAAATGTGCTTGTAAAAAGCTATTTGTCTTATCAATTCATTCAGTTGACAGATAAATAGATATCAAAACTTCTGGTGGAGGAACCAAATGTACAGAAAGGGGTCCAGAGGTACGTTCCGATAAAAATATAAAGTTCACATATCAAAGTAGTGATCACAAGATTTATGAAACTGCTTGCAAGTCATCTTTCCCCAGTTAAATATTATTGTAGTGGGTGGAGTGGAGGAACAACTGAGGTAATATTTAATGTGTGTGTGTGTGTGTGTGTGTGTGTGTGTGTGTGTGTGCACGCACCTTGGCAGCAGCATCCTGGCTGTCTTTGCGGTGCTTGTTAATGTTGTGCTCTAGCTCCTTGATCTTCAGCTGGGCTTCGTTGGTCTGCTCCCGTATTTTATTGGCCTCCGTGCTCTTCCCCTGGACAATTCCATTAGATTAAAAAAAGAAATAAAAAAAAAGAAATCACTTGATGAACAGTCCACACTGGAAGAAAGAGAAATAAACAGATGTATTCTGCCAACAGGAAACTCAAAATGTGGAAAGAGTTTAATAAAAGTCACGATTATCTTCATCGTTCCAACAGCTTCATTTTTGCCCTTCAAGTTTGTTGTGTGGGCTTTCGATAGTCTTCAAACCCCGCCCATCCTCATGTGAAACCCACTAGCAATGTTACTACCTAAGCCTCTCAAGGCGAGGGTAAAAACCTAGACACAAAGGAGAGACTGTATTTACCTTGAGCTCTTTGTCCTGTGCCATGATCACCTCCTTCTGTCTCGCCAGCTCCTCCTGGGCTGTACGCACCGCCTCCTACACAGCGGAAGAGAGAAAGAAGAATGGTGAAAGAGGGATAATACATGAGAACAGCACCAGAACATTTACACAATAGCTTGCTTTGAGCGGTGATGGATATGATTTACTTGATCAGAGACCACAAACACACATAGACCTGTAAGGACATTCAATTTTACTCATTAATTCCCAAACGCATTACACCTCTAAACACTTAACCTGAATCTTAGGCCTAAAACGAGCCTGACCTCTGCTGAGGATGGGTAAAAATGTCCTCACAAGTACCCATTTTCAAATTTGGCTATGACAAGTACTCTATGTGCCTTCCCAAACATGCAGGGACACCATACCTTGTTCTGGGACACAGTGCAAGCCATGCTGTCTATCTGTTCCTGGATGGCCTTCATGGCTTCGTCCACAGCCTGGATCTGCTGCTCATAGCCAGTCTGCTCCCTCCGCAGCTCCTCCAGCTCCAGGCCCACCGCGTCAGACTCCTACACACACACACACACGGCAAAAATAAAAAATTAGGATGGGAAAAATGACCCCAATTATGGAAATTGCTGCATGTGATACAGTGTAATGCATGGAGATGATGAGCAACTGAGGTTTATATGCTATTCTGTGTGTGTGATTGTGTGTGTGCCTCTGGACGGTGTACCTGCTGCTTCTCCTTGAGCTTCTTATTGAAGGCATCAGCTTTGGCCTTGGCTGCATTGAGTTTCTGTTGTGCGGCTTTCAGCTCCTTCTCCCTCTCCGCCTCAGCGTTCTTCATCTTGTTCTCCAGCACCTTGTACTTTTCCTCGGCCCGCTTCTGCACCTCCTTAGTGCTGCGCAAAGTCTCTTCACTCTCCTCTGGAGAAACACACACACGCATACTTAAGTTTCAAAAACATGGCAAATTAATGCAACTCTGTTATATCTCCCATTTCAATTGCAATTTGCCATTGGATCTGTGTGCGAGTAAGCCTGGGCCACATCACTATTTCTGTTTGTATACAGTATATATGCATTGTGCTTCGATACATGTAGTGATTTTAAGTGTGCGTGCGTCGCTGCATCCTGACCGATGGCCTTGCGCAGCCTCTCCAGCTCCTCTTGCTGCTGGTGGAAGGAGCTCTGCTGCAGCTTGGCCTGCAGAATCTGTTCCTCCTCGACTTTCAGCTCATACTGCTGCTTCAGCTGACGGTACCTGGAGGGAGGGGACGGGGCGGAGTGGAGGAGAGAGGGTACAGGGAAGGGGGGAGGCAAGGACAAAGATTATAAGAGAGTGAAGGTTGGAGAAATACAGAGAGAAGATCTGAACCAAGCTGCAGGTCACCGAGACGCTGATGTTACAGTGTGGAGAAGTGGTGGGATTTGTATTATGATTTCTAAGGAATTATGTAAAAGTGGAACTCAAGACAAGTGACTCGCCTACAAGTGCATTCTGTGTCATTTCGACTTGTGTATGTATTTCGTGTGTGTGTCTGCATACTTCTCAGCGGTTCCCTTCAGGCTGGCCAGTTGTCGTTCGGTGTCCTGAAGCTGGGCCTCCTTGTCATTCAAGTTGTCCTGCACCTCCCTCAGCTCCTGCAGACTGGACAACACTGATGCCGACTGGGAGCGAGCTCCTGCAGGGAGGAGGGAGGTGTGTGGAGAGGAGAGGAAGGGCAGGGAAAGAGAGAGACATTGGTGTGACAAGATAACACAGACTATTTGTACCGTGTGGCTAGGAGTGAAAAGTGATTTAGTAAGGTTGTGGATGCGTGTGTAAGAGAGACAATTTTTTGTCATCTAGAGGCGTGCAGGCGCCTCTTGGTCAAAATAACTGTCTCAGATCAAATTAACTATATCACGATGACCTTTTAAGATTGAGAATAACTCCTTTGTGTGCATGTGTGTGCGCATGGTAGGGGTTTCACGATGAACTTTTCCTAGTCATTAACGTGTATAAAATAGTTGCCGTCAACAGAAAATTTATGAAATGTACCAGTATTAGCCTGCCAGTAAATATTAAACTGTAGCCCCTGGGAAATAATGTTGAAAACCATTAAAAAGGACAGGGGAAAAGACACCATATAAAGACAAAGAACACATTATTATGTGGGTGCAAAAGATGGCCAGTACAGTACTGGTGCAGTACAGTTCACAACTTTAATGCATATTTTTCTTGTTTGTCTTTTCCTTGCTCTCTACAAGCGCCACCTAGTGACCTTAGTTATTGATGACTCACTTAATGACTCACACACTCTTGGACTCTCCATGGAGCGCCTGCATCTCCCTTGCTCTCACCTCCACTCAGAGTTCCCTGCGGGTCAAAGATGTCCCCTCCCAGGGTGACAGTCTTGGTCATCACCCGCTTATCAAAGGCCACTTTCTTGGCATTGTCCAGGGTGTCGCACACCAGCGTGGAGCCAAACACGTACTCCATGGCCTTACGGAGGTCAGCCTCATAGCCCACCAGGGACAGAGCTGCGTGCACGTTGTTCTCTCCAACCTGAGAGAGGAGGGAGAGGGGAAAGAGAAGGGACAGAACAGGAGTGAAGAAGGGATGGAGAGTCACAGAAAGGCGTGAGCGCTGTGTCATGCAACGCAAGAGAGACTGCAAGACGGATTGGATGATCACAATTCTAAATCCTTGCTCCACACAGTGATTCAATTAGGGTTAATAAATTGAATTCAATCGTTAGTAAGGCCATGTTCTCTCACCAGGCTCTTGGCGGTGTTAACCACATTCTGGTTGAGTGTCTTGGCAGAGATCTTGTTCAGAGGAATGATGGTGTACCTTCGCTTCAGCTCCCCCTTCTCCAGCAGCTTCTTACCCGTCACCTAGCAGACAAAAAATGACCACCTCTTTAAGTTACACTGTCCTGCTGGTATGCAAATGCAATTAGAACACACACACACACACTCCTATACACAGATATTTCTCCATCTTACCTCTGTGTCCACTACTATGTTATAGAGTCGTCCTCCGGCCACCACCTCCAGTCCTGTTGCGTAGGAGACGTCATTGACTGTGATCAGGTTGGCTAGCAGCCCCTTCACTCTGCTACGGTCCCACCCGCGCTCCGGGTCCCTACAGCACAGCAGCACAGCATTAATACAACACACACTGCTGCTTGGCAAAGGTCATTAAACCTATTTCCAGGGGCCCGGGGCAACATGATGAGACAGTGATTTCAAATTTTATGGGAGGTTCCATTAGGAATTTTCCCCATTTCCCCATGACTCCAGTAATGTGTACTCACACTCACACACATTTACAGTCAGGCTGCAAATGTATTATCCAGACAAACACAGTGACTTAGCTTTAAGATTCAATCAGTTTATAGCCAGTTGTGAGGGATTTATATGAGATAATTTCATTTAGAATAGACTAACTTAATTTGCTCTATTAAAAGGGATGTGACCAGGAACACAAAAATCAGATCAAGGTAGGAAAAAGATTATTTTCCTTTGGAAATGAATGGGACTTCTTTGTCTAAAAAACAAAACAAAAACAGAAAAACTAAAAACTCTTTTCTTTGTAATTTTAAGTACAGTCAGAGAGACGAGTGTTCAGTTTATACAACTCCTTACTTGTAGTCAAAGCGCAGGTTGGGGAAGCGAGACACAAGGGTCTCATAAGTCTCTTTAAGTTTAGAAGCCTCTCTGGACAGCTGCCTCCTCTTGTCCAGCAGACTCTCCTCCTTGCCATCTGCACACACACACACACACACACGCGCACACACAAACACCCATAATTAAGCTCCTAACATTGCAGAATGTATAATAAGAATGGGAGTTGTCTTTGAGCACATACCGCAATACACTGGAATGAAATACTAGCATTGTTATTCTGCAATTACTATGACTCACACTGCGTTGAAATACGGTTTTATGATTAGGGGAATGACACCTTCACACACCTTCATAGTTGAGTTTGGCTAGCTCAGCCTGTAGTTTCTCCCTGCTGCCCCTGACAGCCTGGTGGGTGTCCTGGTCCTTCTTGTAGCCACTGTCCATCTTCTTTACCTCTGCCTGCTTGGTCTTCAGCTCAGCCTGGGCATGCTTCAGGGTCATCTGGGCCTAGAAAGGCAGAGAAGAACAAAGGCAGAAATGTGTGATAGATTAGTAGAAACAGATAATGTCCAGTAAAGTGTTTTCCCAACAAGGAGTCATTTGAGAAGCTGCATGTCCACAAGGCATATCCAGGCATTGTCTAGCAAGTGAAAAGGTTAAGTCTAAACTGACAAGCTGACATTGTTACCCACATATACAGAAATAAATATAAGTTGACATGCTGAAAAAAACGAACCAACCTGAAACACCACATCCGCACGCAGACATGTGTCCGAGTGGTTTCCTCACCTGCTTGGCCTCAGTATCGGCCTTGCTCATGTCGTTCTTGCAGGTCATCATCTGCCCGGCCAGCGTGGCCTCCTCCCCGTCCTCGTTGGTGGAGAGGCCTGCCGACACAGCCTTGAAATGCTGCTCGGCTGCCTCCAGGGCCGTGCTGTCCTGCTGGCCCTCCTCCTGCAGGGCCTGCAGCTTCTCCGTCAGCTTAGAAACCTCCTTCTCTTTCACCACGAGCATTTTCTTGTCCTGAGGATGGCGGGAGGGAGAGATGGAGGAGCAGAGAGAACAGTTTTGATCGAGAATCAGATGCAAGTATCGCCCTCACGGTATATGAATTTAAGTTGCTAACAAGCTCTTCTTTGACAACAGATTACAAAAGTTGAACAAGTGACTTTCATTTTAATTCAAAAAGACCTTCATATGAGCACAGATGAGGCCAGCACAAAGGGAAACCGAAGCTATAGGATCTATTTAATCCACGACTGAGGTCCATTTGACACTAACTGACTGACAGAGGGGAAAAAAAGACAACAACCAGTAGTCTGGTCTCATCACCTCCTCCATATTCTTGACAAGCTCTGTCCTCTTCTTGGTTTCATCTTTAAGGTTTTGTTTTTTCAGGTCCAGGGCACTCTGGGCCTTGGCGTCCACGCGCTGCACCTCAGACAGAGTCTCCTCCAGGGACTTCAATACTCCACACACCTCCTACAGAGCGGCAGATAACAAACATCAGATCAGGTGCCAGACAACGGAATATGACTCCCGCATCTTTTTCCCTACAGCACAGAAAGTAAAAACATGCAATATGCAATATCGGGATCATACCCCGCGGCACAGAATCTGATTTTCAACAATAAAAACTGCGTCAAGATCCAAAGATGAGAAGAAGGAAGATTCAAATGGATCTTCAAATTATTCTGAAGAAACTGCTGATGGCAAGACAAGGAAAAATTGTGAATTTGTGCAAGGGTGTGGTGTTATTCCTCAATAGCATTCCCAAGTACCTGGTCCCTTTTCTTCTGCAGTTCCTGAATCTGGGCCGACAGCTCCTGGACTTTAAGCTCGTTCTCGGCCATGCAGGCTTGCATCTGGGTAATGTTGTCCTGCATGCCCTTCAGGTCCTCCGCCGACTTCAGCTTGGTCTCCTCTGCGCACACAAACAGCCAGGCCACATACAGCCGTGACAAGTGCTGGATCTCACGCATCAGCTTCTGGTACTCCAGGTACGATGAGCGTTCCTGCAGGTGGGGAGAAAAAAAAATTGTAAAACGTTTTTTTTTTGTTTTATGAAGAATGATTGGGACAACAGAAATAGCTGATCAATACCCATCAATATAGGAATTTTGAAACAACTTACCTCTTTCAACTTCTGCATGGTGGGAGTAATTTCCTCATGCAAAATCTTAAAGGAGAATAATCAAAAGGGAATTAGTCAAATATCACTAACAGTGGTGACAATACTAGTTGTGGCAGTTTACCACAGGAAACACTGTTCAAAAGATGAGAGATTGGGTGTCTGACATACAGTCTGAATCTCCTTCAGCTTGGCCTCCTTCTTCTCAATGGTTTTCTGAGCGCTAATCTTTTTACACTCGTACATCCTGGTGCCTGCTGCCTCCTCAATCATGGCAAGGATCTGAAAGAAATGAGGCAGACATGAATGGAAGACTGGAAAAAGGCAGGAAGAGATGTATCAAAGAGGTCTAAATGTGAGATGTAGATGCTTTACCTCTGGTGGCTTCATATTTAGAACCTTGGTGATCCTCCCCTAAAACATTCGAAATATGATGTATACACATTAGTCACAGGGATGTGATTGGAATTGCAACAACAGCAGAAAACAAATCTCCATTAGATATGAATGGGATTTGTTGTTCTAAAAAGCCTCAACACAATCACATTGCCGCAGACATAAGACTACAGATGGCATTCTGACCTGCATGATGAGGAAATGTGGGTTGTTGACGTTGAGGCCGACAGAGCAGAACAGGTCCTGCACCCTGGTGTTGTTGGCATTCACCCCATTGATGAGGTACTTGTTCCTGCCGCCAATCACCACCTTGGAGAAGAAAACAGTCATGTATAACCCTGTTTTCACATACATAAGGGCACTCACAAGCCATGTTTTCCTGTTTCACCAACCTGTCTGGTGACGGTGATCTCGTCGTGGGTCTCAAACCCAAGAGGGCTCTGGCTTTTGTTGGAGTTGTCAAAGGTAATGGACACGGTGGCCTTGGTGATACCGGCCTGCCCGTTTTTGTAGACCAAGTCCTGGAGGTTGGAGGCTCGCACCTGTCAAGTGAAAACGGAAGAAAGGGATGTTAATATTAAAAGAATGACCGGCTTTGCTGTGTGAGCTAACATTATGGTAGGGAGAAATTATGAAGATGACGCTTTAGTGCATAACGTCACTGACATAACGTTACGTTAGCGTGACAAAATTATTTCCTCTTTGTCAGTGTTATTGCAGTGCTATCCACTGCTAGTTTACGTTGAACCTTCTAGCGGGTTAATAACTGGCAACTCACTTACCTGGGTGAGATTGGAAATGCCCAAAAGAAAACATATCGAGTCCAAAATGTTGGACTTGCCACTGCCGTTCAGTCCTGTGATGGCGTTGAACAGAGGATCAAATCCGTTGATCTCCGTCCTCTGTGCGTAGGATTTGAATCCGTCAATAATAATAGACTTGATGTGCATCTTTGCGCTGTCCTTTCTCCGCAAGTTTCAGAGGCGAGGCTTGTCGACTTTCAATTCCAAACCAGTAAAAGTAAAAGTTGAAGCACTAGCCTGTGAGCCAGTGTTCAAGACGGACAACAACACGAAAACTCGTCCTTCTCTCTTCGAACTTGAATTTTGGCGGCAGACATGGTGCCGCTCTTCCGTCCGCTGTGCGCCGGAGATGGGACGAATACATTTTAGTTATTTTAACATGATATGTGTACACATTCAATATAATGATCGAAATATAAATACAACTGTTTAAAAAAATTTTAAGTAATATATTGACGACGTGGTTTAGAATATATATTTTCATTGTTTTCCGTCAGGCAATCTCTAAGGCAACTAAAAGCCCTCTGGCATGTAGCAGGGCTTTGGCGCCACCTGTAGGTAGAAAGCTGAACCACACAGAGATAGTAAAATATCAAAACCAAAACTAACTCCTGCCATCAGTCAGAAATAACAGGTCAATAGTTATGTAAAAAAAAAAAAAAGTTGCAAAACAAACAAAAATAAAATTGTAAATTCCCTCACGAAAAAGAACTGTAGTAATCATTTGAGAAGGATTTTGAGAAGGATGCCATACAAATCACAGCAAAAATATAAACTATGTATGATTCCTAAAGGATTATTATAGGAATATTATAGTGATACCATAGGAGATTAGAAATACCATCAAGTATGATAAGGTTATTGTAAACTCACTATTGAGAACCACAGGCACACTATGAGTTACAGTAGGAATATAGTGATAACACAGAAAATGAAGTATGATAAGGTCACTGTAAACTCACTAGTGAGTACCATAGACCATAGAAGTCCCTATGGGAATATTATAAAAAAAATATTAATTATATTTTATAATGATATTTCGCTAGGGTTTCAGAGTGCAGAAGGCAAAAAAAAGACTGTTGAATTCTGTTTTATTTGTTTTGCATTTGAAATTATTATTTTTTTTACAATAACATATTAAGGCGACACCAGGCTTAAGGATCCTTTACATTCAGAGTTAAACAAAAAGAAAAAGAAAAGTAGATTACACAGCTAACAAATATCTATCAAGTAGCACAGAACTTGCATTAGCAGTGAAGACGCCTGGAATATTAGTCTCAGCAAGACAAAAGCCCTTAATGGAAGACAAACCACAAGCCTTCACTCCATCCAGACCTCCTGCTCATCACCACTTAGACACAGTGACATCCATAAACCTGCTGACCCACACACACACACACACACACTCACAGAAACACGAAACACGCCCCTTACCAAAACACACTCTGTCTGTATCTGTCTCTCTCCCTCTCCCTCTCCCTCTCTCTCTCTCTCTCTCTCTCTCTCTCTCTCTCTCTCTCACACACACACACACACACACACACACAGTCACCGTGTTACTCCACTCTCAGTCGAGGGGCACGGGGCACATGGACAGACACACCAGGTTGAATGCGTAGAAGCAGATCTGCATTAGAACCACACAGTCTCCTCTGTTGGAGTAGAAGGAGGTGGGCGTGATGTAGGCCCAGTCAAAGTTCCGCAGGGTCAGCGCCCTCTGACAGTGCTGGTCGCTCAGAGCCACCAGGGCGCGCACCAGGGCGTATTTGGCCGAGCAGGTGATGGCGGTCACTGAACGCACCTTGTCAAAGTGCAGCAGGAAGCACGGGTCGTCCTGCAAAAGTAAACAGCAATCGTTGGTCATAAAAATGAATTCAAATGAGTCAAAACAAGAAGACAGCCAAGTCTGTAGAAATAAGTTTTAAGAAGGGATTTAAAAGATGATGATTCTGCAGGCCTAAGCTTTCCTTATCCTGAGGATCCGAGGCTGCACACTGGCTCATAAGGGGTTAAAAGATCTGCCATATAATTTGGGGCCAGACCTACTGTAACTGTGCTTTGTAAGTAAAGAGTCAAATCTTAAAATCAATTCTAAACCCGACAGGTAACCAGGGAAGAGATGCCAGAGGCTAGCTGGTATTTGTACCAGCTAAAATCCTGTCTGCTGCATTTTGAACAGGAGAAGAAGAGACTTTTGAATGTCTGAAGGTGAGGAGATGACTCTACTAAATGTTGTTGATAAAAGCATGAATTATGTTATTAGCATTGACCACTCCAGAATGGCTTATTGAGGTGTCTGAATGACTGTCTCCAGATTACGACATTATTATTGATGTGTCTGTGCACAACAAATAGATTAAGATTTGTTTTCTTTTTGTTGTTTGTTTTTTAAAATTCAGAATCCCCTATGACAATTGCTATTCCTCCCGGCGTCCACACACACACACACACACACACACACACACACACACACACACACGCACACACAAAATCACAGTGAGACATTTAAACAATAATGAATTAAATAAGTTACAGTTTGAAATGACTAATATATAGTTTGAGATGCACATTGCTTCATCACATCTCACCACAATATTAAGGAGTGAAACCCAAGATTCCAGCTGATTACAACAGATATGTTATGATATATAATTCAAAGCAATTTTTTTTTTTGTAATGGGAAAATGTGTTCAGGCAGCAACAAGCAAAATCTCTTACCACATCGGGGTCCCGTCCATCCACAAGATTCAGGTCTTGCAGGGACCAGACCTCTGTCCTCTTGTAGGAGTCCTGAAAAGTGGAGCGCTTGGTCTGGGACTTCTTGGATGCGGACTTTGAGGATTGCTGAGACTTCTGACATCTCACTATACACAGCTGCACAGCTTTGTTCTTCAAAACTGCAGAGCAACGGGAAAACAAAACCTGTTTTTTCCCCCCCAAGTAAACAGGTGCAGTGCAGCAGCAGAGATGCAACCAGCAGTAAAAGTAGTGGCCTCATATACACATACAGTCGTACAAGAACATATCATGTTCGTCACATATCCTTAACGGCTTCTCTACAACCAAATCCATCTTAATATTACTTTATCCAACAAAAATATACTCTATAACAAAAAAAATATCTGCAAAATAAAACTGTAATGTCATAATTTAACATTTTTACACTCCAAGGATTTCCTTCTAACATACTAGAAGAACAGAATCTTTCCCATCAATTCATATCTAGAGACACAGACACAATTTAGCATTTTTGTATACAGTATTTATGATTTTATAATAACTTAGAATTAGTTTCACATGTATCAGATGAACAAAACCTGCCCACCTGAGACACAGAGGAAATGTCTTCCCTGCGACGGCTCTTCAATCTCTATGAACTCCACCAGCCTCTGTCCTTCGGGTCGGAACAGAACTCTCTGCATCTCCTCCTTCAGCAGGGACGACATCGCCGGAGAGAGGCGGGGAGCGATCAAGGGAGACGGATGGAGCAAGTGTCAGCGAGAGGACGGACGGAGAGAAGTGGCACGGGACGAGAAGACCCAGGCGAACGCAGGTGAGAGGAAGAGAGAGATGGAGAGAGAAATAGAAAAAGGGAGAGAGTGACACCAGAGAAGACTGGAACCTGAGAGAGAGTGGTGGTGATGTTTCCTCTGGTCAGAAAAAACCCGCAAGTATGTGGTTGTGTGTGTGGCATGAGCTCTCACTCTGCAACACACACACACACACATACACACACACACACACACACACACACACACACTCTACAGTGGTCAGGGTTGACGATCCATGTTACTATCTTTCATTATGATATTATCTTCATACCAACAAGCCCCAGTGGGACTTCGAGGCAGCAATTAAAGGCCAACCTTCCCATCAATTTACCCTATTACAGTCTCAATTAAGCCCCACTGTGACGGCCTGGTGCTGGCTGGTGGCTGGCCATCCCAATATTGATTAAGGCTTCTTGCAAAATATGGATTAGCCTCCATTAGTTTTGCATTTACTGCAGTGGAATGCAGCTGAGGTGAAGCATAGACATATAGTTTGGTGGGATGTGATTATGTGTTCCCTCGCCGCGCGCGCACACACACACACACACACACACACACTCTCTCTCTCTCTCTCTCTCTCTCGCTCTCTTTCTCCCTCTCTGCCTTTCTCTCTCTCATCCACACACACACACTCACTCTCTCTCTCCCTTTCTCTGTTTCTCTCTCTCTGTCAGCCACACTCACTCTCTCTCTCTCTCTTCCTCCCTCTCTCTGTCTTTCTCTCTCTCTCATCCACACACACACACACACACACACACACACTCTCTCTCACTCACTCTCTCTCTCTCTGCCTTTCTCTCTCTCATCCACACACACACACACTCACTCACTCTCTCTCTCTCTCATCCAAACACACACACACACTCTCTCTCGCTCTGTCTATCTCTCTCTCTCATCCACACGCTCAATCTCTCTCTCTCTCTGTCTTTCTCTCTCTCTCATCCACACACACACACACATACATACACTCTCTCTCTCTCTCCCTCTCTCTGTCTTCCTCTCTCTCTCATCCACACACTCACTCACTCACTCACTCAGTCACATATAGAGGTTGCTCTATAATGTGGCACGGCGCCCAACACTTCTCTGTGATTAAACGTTTGTTGTGGGGGGAAAGGATGTCCCATAGCACTCTGCCAGTTTCCATTATCCGACAGTAATTCAATCTCTGAGAACAGGTACCAGTGGGCTGAAGCACTTATGTGGAGACACTTTACAAGTGCAGAAAGTATGTTACTTTATATTACACTTCTTTAGAGATCATGGAGTCACACAACAATGCGTTACTAGATGCACTGACAGGCGGAGGCAGTCTAACTTTTCCACATGTTTTTTTTTTAGTTCCAATTAGTGAGATGCAGGTCAAAACGACTTTTCCATAAGCAAACCACACCGCAGTGAACAAGGCCAAAAGGGCTGATTTGATTTGTTAGCGGGAAATAGTGTGGCTCCATTAGATTTGTCACATTTGTGAAAACAAAGACGGGTCGTTCCACAGCTAAGTGCTCCACTGTTGTTGTTGTTGTTGATGGTTTTTGCGGGTGTTCACTTGAAAGGCTTTTTACCTCTGAGATGGAAAGATGAGAGGATGGGCAGGAAGTAGGGAGGGAAGGGAATATGAAAGTGTTGAATCTCATGAATAACACATGAGGTCCATCATACTTACTTGTCATAAACTTTGACCCCGGTCTAACTCTGCTATGAGCGTTGGAAGGATTCTGGTTAGCGTGGTATTTGGAGATGACCAAAGATATGAGGGAGTAGCACAGAGGAGGAATTTTGTAACCTATGATGGAATGCAAGAGAATAAAAGTCCCAATGATTTCTCATTTCTATTCCATGGAGAACATTACAGTGACATTACAGTAATGTCCTTAGATCTGCATTTGGAATGAAATATATTTTTGATTATTTATGTGAGCATTTTTATTATCCATGACTTGCAGCAATTTGTGGAAATAATGCAGGTGAGTAACTGTGAAAATCACTAGACTGTGAAATCATGGCAATTAAAGTAATATTTATTTAGGTGTCTATTGCATGTTTATTTCATTTAATACCAATACATCAATACATGCATATTACATCTCACAGCAACCCAATGCAATTACGAGTGAAGGACATTGGAGGAGTTTGGAAAGTTTCCTCCTAAAATGGAAACTGAATTGACACGTTTCTGATACACTGATCCAGATCTATGTTACAGAGCATAGTAGATACTTCAACAAATTCTACATTAAATCCACATATTAACTGGGCTTGTTTTAAGGTATACACTGACATTGTGAAATTTTGTGTGATGTTTTTCTACACCAGGAACTTCATGTTTCAAGTTTCAACTCTGGCACCTTTGGCACCTTACAGCTAGCTGTACCCATTCATTTCAATATGTAATGATAACAAGGTTATGAAACATAATACGCCTTTTCTAGGGTAGCTGTTGACTAATTGACACTATTTAGATTCATATGAATTATTTGTGTTATGTGTTGCCTGGTAATGACTGAATTTTGTTAAATTATTGATTAATGAGTTTGATAGCCTACAACTGGATTGCTTTCTTTTGATGTAATGAGCTTTCCAATAGCTGCAGAAGGACAATTATATAAAATTGATAGAGAAAAATAACACACTAAAATCACTGAAATACCTTTGTGAGACAAATAATAAGGTTATACTAGCTGCCAGTCACCAGTCTGCCTGTGTTGCCTGTGATTTCCAAAGTGTGATTTACTGTGGAGCTGGAGGGGATGAGGAAGAGGAGGGTGACGTGCACACTACTGTGATGAGGGAAGGGGGGGATGGGTGCATGATTACAGAGGATAAAGAGGAGATGTATATGGAAGTAATATCAGAGCAGGCGGTGGAGGTAGAGAGAACTAGAGAGGATGAGGAGGACGATCTGCATAACAGTGGGATAAGGAAGGAGGAAGTGGAGGAGGAGGGGAGGAAGGGGACGATGCTGAAGAGGAAGGACGATTATGAAAAGGAGAAGATGCTGGCGAAAAGCAGTAAGTAAGGAAGAGAGAGCCATGAAGAGCTGAGGAAGCAAAAGAAGAAGAAGAAATGGGAGAGGGGGAGGAAGAGAAAGTAGAAGGCCTGCAGAAAAGAGAATAGAGAAGGTGAATATGAAAAAGAGGAGGAGGTGGGGAGGAATTTAGGAAGGAAGATATAGATTATGCAGAAAAGCAGAACAGGGGGAAAGGGGGGGGGGGTGTAAGTGGAGTTTACAGAGAGGAAGAGGATTGGGGAAAGGATTATGAGGAAGAGAGAGATCCTGAGAGGCTGCAGGGGTATAATCACTCCAAACAGGAGGAACACTGGGAAGCTGGAAGAGGAGGGAGAGGCACTCTCGACACATTTCCATGAAGATGGACATAATAGACTGCTGTTCTAACCTTTGCCTTCCTTTGTCCGCAGAACTGATGTATTGTGACCACTATGCGATGTACAGGAGGATGGCACAACCAAAACTATTGTGCTAGTTTTGCCTGAGCACCAATTAGTCTTGAAAACAGTTGTATTATTTATTGGGAAAGATTTAAGAAAGGCAAGCTGATTAGTGATCATCTAATGCACAGCATCTTTTCAAACCATCTTGAATGACCAAATATAGGTATGACAAATGAGGTTCGAATAGTAGGTTTTGATATCTTTATATTAAAACAGTGGTGTAATCATTATTGGTGAGCTATAATTTTGAATGCATCCACAGCGAGAGAGTATGTAGTTTCATTTCTTTCTTTTTTTTTTTTTTACCTGATAATGCCTCAATAAAATAATATTTCTGAAGGTAGTCTCTATTTGATTGCAAATTAGTCTAAAATGGAAATAGAAATCTACGTTGTTTTTAAAAAGAATTTAGCCTCCATATGAGTCCACATAAACTACATGTACTATATAAATAATTACCATTAATACTATGTGTTTCACAATATTGGTTTACTGATATAACCTCACACCCCACACCTTACCAGGGTTTGTATCCCACTCCACCCTTAGGCTCTGTCTTGGCTTTTGTGACTGTCATAACCTTGTTTATGTGTGCCATTTGGCACTTTGTAAACTTTGCTTTCAAAAATTGTTTTACCAAAAGGTTATACTTTTTTATATAAAGTTATCTCCATGAAAATGATAGGGCTGTTTGGAAAGAAAGGAGAAAAGGTGCAATGTTTACATGAAACTCCACATATTATTCCCATGTCTTATAAATAGGCCTCCAATGTCAAAATAAGCAATAGTGTGAACTTCAGAGAGGGGAACCTCAACACAGTATAGCTATAACGTCACGGCCTGTGGAGCCTGTGATTGGGTGTCGATAAAATGGGAAACCCCCTTGCTCTCAGCAGGGCCATCCCTGTGCTACACTGCACCCGCTTGGCGACAGTCCAATGTCAAATTCACAATCTCATTCACTAAAACATAAGCAGTGTTTCCTAATGCTCATGCCCAGTGAGAATGTGTTAAACTAATAGATCAGAATGCATCGGAATAATGTGGCGTCGACGAAACATATGCTAAAAAAAAATGACAACGAAATCAATTTTAAAAGAACAAGTCGGTATTTAACATTTAAAGTGAAAGCATAGTTACGCAATATTTCATAAAAAGCCCTAGACGAACAAACCGAATTCCTGTTTGGCTATTTTTTATCACAGTCTCTTTAATGTGAAATCATTTGCTGTCCAAATACAGAATCGTTACCCTGACCTTTCATCCTCTATCATAAACTAGGCGTCACTATAATCGGTGGACTAGTCTAGCTGGAAATGGCACAAACACACGTTGTCATTTCCCCTCTGATGATCACTCAGCGATCTCCTTGCTTTTGCTGCTACTGTACTTGCAAAATAGTGCGCCCTACTGTCTCCATTGCGCATGACTGTACGTCGTAATATGAAGTAGGCCTCCTGTTTTTCTCCCCAACCTCCCGATGCAACGTTTAAATAAGCAAAACACGAAGGCTGCAATCGATTATTCGGGAAGGTAAGGGATTTTAATACATATCCAATGCCAATAGCGGTTGCCGATTCTGTGATAGCACAACAGTTGTGGTCGGGAAACGGTGTTTTTAGCGTGCGGAAGCGGTCGGACTGCAGAGGAGGCTTCGGGACTGTTTCCGCACGCTTGAGGGAGAGCAAGGCCCAGTGACCCACATTCAGAGCAGCCAGTGTCTATGTGTACGAGTGGGCGAGCGTGTGAATGTATGCCAGTGTGTGTGTGTATGTGCAGGAGTGTGTGTGTATGTGTGTGTACATACATCTGCCGCGAAAATGTTTCGACCGACGCTGGTTTTAGATGTTTTACTGCGACCGACATGTATTATTTCTTCGATTTTTGCGAGGATCGGTCTCCGTGCCGATGTTTAGTGGCAGTTTTCTCGCAGCGGTTGATGACCAACGGTAACATTTTAGAGATTATTTGTGCTCAATGTCAGTTGTTGCGTGACAGCTTGAGGCAGGGCGCCAGCTTGCCAATGGTGACTGATATTCCTCATGTTTTTTTCAGAAATATGTCATGCTTTACGTACCGTAACTGTGTCATTTAATATTTGAGAGTATTGCGGAAGGAAACGGGGCCAGTAAGAGCATTGAATCTTTCAGTTACATAGGCAGTTTTGCTCGGTAGCAAGCTTAGTTAGCTTGCTAGCTAGCTAGCGTTATATGGTTTGCTCTCTTTTGGTTGTATAACGAACACCTGTGGCTCAAAGAGGCATTTAAGCATTTTACTGTGGGTATCTTTGGCTTTTTGGCTGTCTGTATTACATGGTCACTATTGGGACATTATTGCTAATACCACAGTTTATGGTGCATTCATTGGCGAAGCTGTGCGTTAAGCAGAATGGCTGAATGAGAGCACGATGTAACGTTAATGTGGCTCCAGTTATTGGCCACTAGGAATAACTTACTGTAGGTCAGGCCAGGGCTTCCCAAACTGGGGTCCGGGGACCACCTGGGCTCCTTGAGAGTGTTCAACTAAATAAAATAATAGTGTAATTTCACTATTAATTCATTCAGTGGAAATTAGAGAATGTGGCAGGGTGATTATTTTGCTCATAGGTTTTACTGTACCTACTTCCTGCCTACAGTACATACAGTAATGTAATTCAGTACCAAGTCATATCTAGCAACAGAATCCTCTCAGATGGGGTTCCTTGGCACAAAATATAAAATGGGGGTTTGTTGTCTAATGGGTATCTGTTTGGGGTTCAAGTTTGGGAACCGCAGGGTTGAGATATTCACTCATCACAAATTTCGTGGTTTGCACTTGCAACTACCAACATATTTGCATAGTAATCCCTAGTCGCAGGCAGGGCATCTGTAAATTTGAATGCATTGTAAATGTGGTGAACTCAGGCTTTGGTGTATGTGAATGAGTCTGGGCTTTTGTATTACAGGTGTGGCCCTCAGGTGAAGTAAAATTTGTCAGTTCCTTGAAGGGATAGGACACCAAGAGACCCAGCCTTGCATACAGAGACAAGTTGCGAATAAGTAAGTTCACAGTATTTTACCACCGTGTTTTAATAAGTGGGTCATTGTGCTCCAAAAGAGTTTCCGAAGTACTCATAATTTAAGCCTAATAATTGAATGATGAACACTTGTAATTGGGCTAATTTATTCTATTGTTATTACTTATTAGAATTAGTTGTACCAAAACAGGCACCCACACTATTTCTTGGAGGCGATATAACATTTTTGGCAGCAGGGTCTGAAATTAACACCTACCAAATACCAAATGGTGTTGTGTGTTTGGTGGATAAATAAATAAGTGTCACCTGCCACACTGGCCAGTAACTTGTTGAGATGATGAGATGATGACATTTGAATGCGTTGGTTATATTGAGTTCTGCTGCACTTGAATTACATGAATAACATGAATTACAAACTTCTATCTGGTTCTATACATGAAATAGCACTGAAAATGGGAAGGGTAACAGCTTTCTATGAACAATGTATACTGATTATTTTGGCCAGTAAAAATTATTCTTGGCAGATACATTTTTTTTGGTGTTAAGGCAAAAAGTTAGAAGTTTTCCTGTATTAGACTTTTTAAAAGTCTTCCAGCTTTTGGCAAACCTGGTCTGCTTGCTCTCTCATCCAAATGGTCAAGAATTTCCCCCACTGACCCCATTAAAGTTACACTCCCAACTGACCTGATGATCCCTAGTGACCCCAGTTTTCTGCTCTGGCTTTTCCCGCAGGTTTGCTTGACCACCATGTTCTGCCCATGGTCTGGTGCCCCTTCACGACCCCAATGACCTCAACATCATTTTTGACCCTAGAGTCAGCTTTGACCCGAAACCCTTTCTACGACCCCTGAGAAAAGACGAGGAACTGACCGCGCGCATAAGCTGCAGTGAGGTGAGAAACGACCATACACACACACACAGCTGTGCCGGGCTCAAATTAGCTTATGAAATAGTTTGAGGTTTTGCCATGCAGACCTTCTGTCTTTTAATTGGTTAAATCTGATTACCCTATATGTAGACCTATTTTTGACCGCTCATTAAATATTGTCAATTTACTGTGCTCACTTTAACCTATGTTTCTTTGACAAATAATATGGTCTTTTCCTCACATCAATTGAGACATCTGTGTTATGATTCAGAATTTAGCCCAGTCCTCACTAAAATCTTATCCTATGCAGTATATAAGGAATTACCATAGAACGTCAGTTGGGAATGCAGGTAATCCTGACTAGTGTTGTACAATGAAATACTGGGCAAAACATTAAATGTTTTTATTGTATGTATCAACAAGGATTTTCCGTCAACTCTACATAATTCTAAAAACATAGCTCGGCCTTTTCCGACATTTCGTTACTGGAGCCGGGTCAGTTAACCTGTCTGTCAAGACGTGTGTATTTGTGCATGCGTGCGTGCATGCATTTGTGAATGTGTTGGTTGTGAATGTGTTGGAGTGAGAGTGACTAATGCAGTGATGTTTGTTTTTCTTTCTGTCCAGGTGCGCTTCCAAATGCCTACCTCACGCCTAAAGAGCCAGTCACTGCAGCTACAGCCCTGATCAACAGCCACCATGACATCTAGCATAGGGTATGCTACCACACACACACACACACACACACACACACACACACACACACACACACGCACTATAGAGTACATTATAGAGTACATACACACTCACGATACATGTATAGATGAGGGTTAGACTGATGTAACGGTTTGCCGATTATATAAAGCTGATATTGGTGTTTTATTAAAATCATATATTGGCCAGTCAGTGTTGTCCACCGCAGATGTGATGGAGGTTCCTTCCTGACCGCAGTTAGAGAATATGTTTTTATTATCATTACTATTATTTTTATATCAGTTATATATGTTTATATGTTTTCTCAGGCTGACCAGAGAAAACATTCCAATGCGGTGTGGGAGTGTTTTAATTTTACTTAACAGTTTCTGGTGTTGGAGTCTGTAAAACCTGCCTCACCCTGCCTCCATTAGTCTGGCTTTCAATGGAGTGTTAGTGTCCCATGGTCTGCTAAATGCAGTTTCAGAGGCTTTTCCACCTTGTTAAACATTCTTCGGGAAACACTGACTTCTTGTAATATTTTGGGATGAAAATTGTCAGATTTAAAGATATTGAACACAACTACAGATCACAAAATAATGCCAGCGTCCATACAAAATATCGGTATTGGTATTGGCCTTCAAAAGCCCATATTAGTCGAAACCTCGTACATATCCTAAGAACACGCCCAGTGTCACCAATATACTCGTAACCTTTCTGCCAAGCACAACACATTCCTTCTGTCTCTCTCTCTCTCTCCATGTTTTTTTGTGTGACCCAAAAATAAACCTGCTCCTGGCATGTAGGAATCCTCTCATTAGCCAACTTCCGTCATTAGCTATTATTAACGATGCATATCTGCTTTCAAGCTGCCAACAAACGTGTACACAGGCATACACACACCTCCCCACACACATACACACACAAACAAACACAGAGCGAGTTGGGAAATACTGTGTGTAAATATTTGTCTGTGTCTCTCCTTTCATAGGGATGATTGTAGCATCTTTGATGGGTTGATGGAAGAAGATGAAAAGGACAAAGCAAAACGGTGAGCTAGACATATAGACTTGACTGATGTTAATTGCAGTATGTGCTTGGTTCATCAATCATCATCCATATCCCTAAAAGTAATAAGGTGTGACAGGGATTTATCTCTTGCCCAGATTCTACTCCTGTTTAATTAACCAACACACACACACACTTGAAAACGAGTGTGGAAACTCTTTAGCTGGTGATAGTATATCCATATATATTATATATGGAATCTATCACATGCCATACACACCAGCCATACTGTCCAGGCTGTCAATGCAGCATATTTTACATTGTTCGCAGAGTCACATGACAAACAGTTTACATCTGCTCACTTTTAACGCTGGTGTTTTGCTCTGTGAATGTCAAAACAAGAGTGTCTGGACAAAACACAGAAGAGGGAACGTTCATTCTGTCTGTCTGTATTAACAGTGTGCTGAAAAATATAACTGCATAATAAAACTTGGAATTAAATTATACTGTGATTTGAATTGCAGTGTGTCTCGCAACAAGTCTGAGAAGAAACGGAGAGACCAGTTCAATGTCCTCATCAAGGAACTTGGCACGATGTTGCCAGGCAACACCAGGAAGATGGACAAGTCCACCATCCTGCAGAAAAGCATCGACTTCCTGTGTAAACACAAAGGTCAAGACTTGCCATCCTCCTTACCTCACGTCCTGTGTTTAGGTTAAATGCTTCACAGAGGGTTAGGGTTAGGCTATATTTAGGGTTGCCATGTTGTGCACTGTTTTGTGTGCTTGTTTACTCTCGTCACTGCTTGAGCTTGTAAAAGGGAATAGGCGCTTCCTGTTTTTATTACACTTTTTATTGAGTTACAACCGTTATAATATTAACTTATACAGACTGTAAATTAGTGTCTGCCTCTTTACTGCTTACCGGTGATTATTAACTGTGACTCTGTTAATACTGCCTTACTGGATTTCTGTGCCCTAGTCACTTTATACCTACATCCCAGAAGCTGTTGTGATACTAATGAATTCAATGCCTTAGTCACTTTATATCTACATCCTGCACTCCCATACGCCTCGTAATTCCTGCTGATTACGATCTGAATACTGGGATTCTGTTATGCTGAAATACTTGAATATCCGTTCATCAGTCACTTATACTATATGTTTTACGGTCTCGTTTTTACTGAGTCTGCCTTGTACTTCCATTGCATTCTTGCGCTATGTTGTCTTACTCTGTGTTGTATTTATTTTCTCTTTTACTCATTTTGAAATGTGCTGTGACCTTCAGCTGTGCACTTGTGTGTAAGGTGGAATAACAGTAAAATAGAATTGAACTTAATTTCCACCTGCTTTCTCTCCTGTCCTCCTCAGAGATTGCAGCCCAGTCGGAGTCCAGTGAAATCAGGCAGGACTGGAAGCCTCCATTTCTTAGCAACGAGGAGTTCACCCAGCTCATGCTGGAGGTCAGGAATATCGCATTTTATGTTGTCTTCCTGTCTGTTAGGTGACAACACTGGTGCTATGTCCGCTGTTATGTTACTGCTATGTTGTGTTTTTCATGACCATGGTTGCAATCAATTCCGATTCAATACATCCAATTGGATCGGAATTTCATCTGTACAGAAAAAAGCTGCATCATATAGATTTTTTTATTTTCTTTTGAATAACCATTTTAAATAGCTCCTGAATTTACAAAAAATTAATTGATAGCAGCCTGCAATTATTACTTATTCTATTGCTAGAGACCAATATTTAAGTGTTTTCTGTTGTGTTGTGTTATCAGGCTCTGGATGGGTTCTTCATAGCAATAATGACCGATGGGAACATCCTCTACGTCTCTGAGAGCGTCACCTCACTGCTAGAGCACCTACCGGTGAGTAACAGTGATTCTTTCCCTCATTTGGTATGGATTAGTCATCTGGTGTGTTGTAGAACAGGTTTTGACAGGATTTTTGTATGGTTAAGATCAAACATTTCAGTATGTCATTTGTGTACTGAACAATGATTTGGCATGTCATTCAAATTTTGCGCGTGTGCGTGTCCTCCAGGCGGACTTGGTGGACCAGAACCTGTTAAACTTCCTGCCACTTGGGGAACACTCCGACGTGTACAAGGCTCTGTCCACACACCCCTCCGACCAAGAGAGCCTTGGCTCCGACTACCTAAAGAGTTAGTACCACCCAGTCATATTGCACCATACTGGCTGCTGTATTAGACATCATCCAATCATATCATACCATGTTGTGTGTTTGTATGTAAGACTGACAGGTCATGCTTTACAAAAAAGGTGCAAATCCTTTATAACTGAAGGGTGTGTAAAAGGGAATACCATTCATACCATTCATTTAACATCATCAAGATGCACAGCTTGGAGCTATTATATGATTTTGTGGATTCATAAAAATGTGTGTTTGGGCGTTAACACCCAAATAAAATTAGATATTACTGAACTAGAAAACCATGTTTGTTCCCAACCTGTCCAATCTCAGGCAAGTCTTGTCAGACAAAAACTATTTTCAAGTTTAGAGATTATAAGTAAATATCCGTTTTCCAGTAATGGAGACCAGACTGTCCAAGGAAATAAGAATAGCATTGAAATTAATGGAAAATGATAATGATATCCCTCTTTATAATGGCTACTGTTAAATGCACAGGCGCCACTCATATCACACCATTCTAGTTTCTGTTCACATAGCATCCAAACAAAATCTTACTACTTTTTGCCAATATGTGCCAGTGTTCATCACATCTAAATCATTTAGATCCGTGTAATTGCTGTTATATCTATCTTTTGCCTGTTGGAAAACAATGTGGTAGATAAAGGTGTAGCTCTGAGCTATCTTATTTAGTTTTTTGCCAGATGCCAATATTCGTATCCTGTAGTAAATTATGTTTTTTGCTTGCTTTTGTCTCCAGGTAAGAACCAGATGGAGTTCTGCTGTCACATGCTGCGAGGGACCATTGACCCCAAAGAGCCCCCTGTATATGAATATGTTAAATTCATTGGCAACTTCAAGTCACTCAACAATGGTAAGCCATTTAAATAACGACATTCATTAATGTCAGTGGCACTACTATTTTTTAATTAAGCTTTTTGCCATGAGTGACTGCAATTGTTAGCCACAAAAGTGAAACAGAACTCTCTGTATTTCAAGTCAATCTTTCATTTTTACGCCATATAATACCTTACCTTGAACAGCAACTAAACAAAAACACATAAGTAGTGGTATGAGTTGTTATTTTCAGTTATTTCAGTAAACTGTTATGCAGTCACATTTGTGTATTTATTGGGTATTTAAAAATGGCTTTGAACGTGACTTAGCCAATCAGAACAGACCTGAACTATCGGTTTTATAAGTAGATAATAGTTTTAAGATTCGAGGCATAATATTTAAACATGGCTCACCATTTGGTGGACACTTTTCAAAGTGCCTTATAATACAATTTTAAGGATCAGTGTCATAAATCAGAATCAAACACTAACCTTGGTAGTGCTCACTTCGTGCCCTATCTACTGAGCCACATAGTGGGTCATTCAAGTCCTTGAATGCAAAACATCTCAGTTATTCTGTTCTCTGCTGTGTAGTTCCCAACGTGACGAGGAACGGTCTGGCAGGGGTGCTACAGCGGTCGCTACAGCCTGCCTTCGATGACCAGGTCTGCTTTGTAGCTACTGTCCGGCTGGCCAAGCCTCAGTTTATCAAGGTACTATGTGGAGACACACACATGCACACACACTTAAGTAAAATCAACTCAATCAAGTCATTTATTAATCTTATTATTTATTATTTACCTTGCTGTTAGTAAATACAACTACCACACAGAAGCATACATGTCTATAACAGAATACACTTAAAACATAGTGTCCCTTTTGGAATGTGTGTCTGTGTTTAACCCTAAATATGTATATTTTTGTCATGTTCATAGGAGATGTGTACAGTGGAGGAGCCCAATGAAGAGTTCACCTCCAGACACAGTCTAGAGTGGAAGTTCCTCTTCTTAGACCACAGGTGAACACACACACACACACACACAGACATTTAATTGTGCGTTGTTCCTAGCAACATTTATGAGACATTTCAGTGACATGTTAACATCTAAGCTGCCTCATTTTAAAGAAAGCCCAAGGGCATCTGACGTGGTGTAGGTCACCACTATTGATGTTTGAGTTCCAGCTCTATGTGAAGCTTACCTTCCTTATTTTTTTTTTTTTTGCGTCGGTGTGATAGATAACGATACCATTGTCTCCTTTCAGAGCTCCACCAATCATAGGCTACCTGCCTTTTGAGGTTCTGGGAACATCAGGGTACGACTATTACCATGTGGACGACCTGGAGACACTAGCCAAGTGTCATGAACACTGTGAGTCTCACTCGGGCGCACACATTCACTCAAGAATATTCATTGTAAGATCTCCTTTTTCTGCTTGTTGATTACAACCACTCTGCTTGTCTCCCTTCGTCTCTCCTGTCCAGTGATGCAGTATGGTAAAGGGAAGTCATGCTACTACCGTTTTCTGACGAAGGGTCAACAGTGGATCTGGCTCCAGACACACTACTACATCACCTACCACCAGTGGAACTCCCGGCCCGAGTTTATTGTCTGTACACACACAGTTGTCAGGTACCGCCAGCCGAATATTCTCTCTTATCTCTCCTTTCTTCTGTACCGTTTGCTGATACACACTTCAGACCATTGTTAAGAGTCTGTGATAACTGAAGGCCCCTCTCATCCATTTCTATTGATCTATTTGCTGGTGACCCCTTCAAGACATTTCTGAATTGTCTTTGCACCTCTCATCCACCCTCATGCACACCCTCTCACTCACTCACTCACTCACTCACTCACTCACCAGTTGTCTCTCTCATCCCCAACGTTGTCTCTAGCTATGCAGAGGTGAGGGCAGAACAGCGCAGAGAGCTGGGCATCGAAGAGTCTACCCCAGAGGTCAATGTGGATAAGGTGAGAAATGGCTACAAGAAAAGGTTGTACACTATGCACTCATTTGTTTGCACAAATGCATAATCCCAGTAAACTAAGAAATTGTCACACACTTGTCATGTGTGTCACTTAATTGTCATGTGTACAAGAGGAATAACAAAAAAAGACTAAAGTGTTTGGGCTTGTAGATTTGTTGTATAACAGCTCCACATTGTGAACTGAATAAGAGACAAAAATTACAGTGAGCATATGACACTGAGCTGTCTAGAAATAGCTTATTTTTCCTCCCATTTTTTTCTCAGTGAGTCACTACTGCCTATTGACATACTTTATCTTATTTGTTGCACTGTTTGGAAATCTGATAATCACTGATGTTCTCTGACCTTATCTAAACTAATGGGGCTCTCCTTTTAGTCAATTATTTAATCAAGAAAAGTGCAATAGATAGTTCTGTATCATAATTTAAACTATGAATGGAATTCACCTACAGATTTGAGAATATTAGAAAGGAAGCTGTTGAGCTCTTTGTCACATTAATCCAGTTTTTCTTTTGCCATAACAAAAAAAATATGCCATAACAACTTCTTTTAAAAGGAATCGACTATCAAGTGTCTTGTTTCTCCTCTACTTGGGTGTTTTCAGAGCCAGGACTCTGGTTCGGAGTCCCAACTGAACACGTCCAGCCTGAAGGAGGCACTGGAGCGCTTCGACCACAGCCGAACAGCCTCAACATCCTCACGCAGTTCCCGCAAGTCCTCATCGCATGTCTCTGACAACACTTGCACTTGTAAGGACACCCACACGCAGACAGTTGTATATACATGCATACGCTTACTACTAAACAGATACACCCTAACAGATACACCCTGACACATACACTAGAGAGGGATCAATGGAACATCAGCACTGCAGCTGAATGGAATGACTAAGCCTTGCAGTAAGCTGATATGATAGTGGGGACTGAATAAGACTCTGACTCATTGTTAATTCTATTTCTATAGCAACAGCCTCCAAGCTACATATGGACACGGCCACACCCCCCCGGCAATCATTGGCCTCCACCATGGAGATGACATCGCAGCGTCGCTCATCCATCAGCAGCCAGGTGAGACTTGATTGGCCAAAATGGCAACACTTAGAAAATCATACCTTCCTGTTTTGACAGATCCTAAAATTAGCTGTTTTTTGTGACCATGAGTTACATAAATGCAGACAGATGCATTTTCTCCACTCAGTGCTGTTTTATAACACGATGTGGTCAAGGAAATGTAATATAACAAAGCCATGCACTGCAGTACCCATAATTCTCCAGCACTCATTTAATTTTTTTCATCTCTACATTTGTAGTCTATGAGCTCGCAGACCACAGGGCAGAGTGTAACCCCAGGCATGATCAACCAACAGCAGCAGCAGCAGCAGCAACAACAACCACAGCAGCTACAAACAAACGTACAGGTGAAAATTCAATGCAGTGGTGCCAGACTTGTTTATTCTGGTATTTCTATGTTTGCTAAACCAATTATTGGATCATTTCATCACATTATAATTTTCCAAGTGTCCTTAGTCGAGGAGTTTGTGGTGTTCATTTCTCACCGTTCACGTACGGATTAAAGGCCCCTCTCTAGTGACCTCATCAACCCATTTAAAGCTTTGCCAAAGGAAATGGAGCCTCTTGAAAAGGCTCTGATAGGAGGATCACATGACTGTCATTCTTTTTACTCTGTTGTAACTGTTGGAAACTCGGTATCCATTCGCACATTTAGGGAGGTGAGTGTTGCAGACATGTTTAGGCATTCAGCAGCTCATTCAGATGCAGATCTGCATACTTAGAGCCAAGGAGGTGCAAGTCTCTTTACTTGAAGCCAGAGGGCATCTGGTTTGCTTGTTTGACTTTTTTGGGGTTAGAGAAAGCAAAATTCATTCATTCTTACTCTGAAAACACATGGGCATTAGGGCTCAATTAAATATTATTTTGTTTTGCCTTTTTAATGATTTACTTTGCAAGGCTTATTATGTTTTGGGGAAAAAATCTAATTATTGTTCACCAATAAAGGTGAGTTTTAATGTGACATTTCATTTGTACAGCTTTTTGGTTTTTCAAGATGCTTAACTGGTATGACTGTTAGCCATCAACCTGTGGCCTTACCTGCCTCCTGCAGTTTGAATTCACGCATGGCATTTGGGCCATTTTCAGCTCACTTAGTTGCTAATTGACAAATTAACAGGCATAATCATTACCACTTCAAAAAGTGACGCCAGAACACCGGAAAACTGTAAAATGGTGACTGTTCAAGAAGACAAATGAGGATATAAATACTGAAAACTCCAAATGGTATACCAGAGTGAAGCATTGCTCTGACTTGTTTTTTATCCCTCCACCCACAGCCAGTGATGGAGTTCTCGGCCCAGGTGAACGCCATGCAGCACCTAAAGGAGCAACTGGAGCAGAGGACCAGGATGATCCAGGCCAACATCCAGCGGCAGCAGGACGAGCTCAGACAAATCCAGGAGCAGCTGCAGAGAGTCCAGGGACAGGGCATACAGGTAGGAGAGGGCATTGCGGACACACGCATACGCACACACGGGATAGTCATCTGGGCAGCAGGGTGGCACTGCCAATCACTGCATTGGATGCAAACATAGACACACAGACCACTGTGGCTTGACGGTTGCTGTCTCCATGGCGACAGATGTTCGTGCAGCAGCCGGGCGGCGCGATGAACGTCCAGCTGCCTCAGGTGGGGTCGGTCCAGCAGACGACTACTCTGACCAACCAGGTGCAGCAGACAGCCATAAACACCGTCCATTCAGGAACTCAGCAGCTCACCATCCAGCAGCAGGCTCCACCCCCTCAGCAGAGCTTACAGCAGCAGACCAACACCCTCACACAGGTGGGCCCCCCCTCCCTCCCTCCCACACACACACACACACACACACACACACAGCCCATGTAGACGCTCCTATGTTTGTTCAAGTTCACTGCTCTTTGGATTGGGCCACAGTGTCTCTGCATATTGCCTTGGTTTACTGTCTTGGAATTGGTGTAAGAGAGAACAGAGTTTAGCCCTATTCACACAGGACTAATATTATCCGTTGGTCACATTTTGCTAGAGAATCTCTCTAACCACACAAAACAAGCAGTGTTCCTATGAAGTTGTTCAGTTTAACCCCCACATTCAGATGACACGAAGAGCCACGGGGCATGCTGTGTGAGCGTAGTCATGTGTGAAAGACTTCATAGAATACTCACAACGATCCCAAAGTCTCAGCACTAACGTCACCCCAAGGATAACCTGTTGAACCTCAAAATGTGCAAACAAAACGCAAACACACTTGCCGATTACAAACAAAGCTGTTTTCATCTTATTTATTTAAGATGGTCAAGATATACATTCATGTGAGCCTTAGATTTAGCAAAGACTGTTTTCCATTGCAAGCCATACCATGTACAGATATAAATATAAACAAATGTAAAACAAATATAAAACAAAATTATGTGAGGAGACAAAATAGGAAAACAGGTCAGTAGTTCAAGCAGGTATCCAACATATCCAAATAATTAAGCCTAATAATTGGAGATGTTCACAAGACTTTTGGTAGTAAGTTCCATGAGGGTTAGTCCATATTGTTCTGTCAATATTTAGCAGTTGTACTGTGTCTTCCACCTACGCATCAATTGAGGTCCTATTCAAGAGCAAACCACCAGTCCCTAAAAGGCCAATACCTACCCTGTTAAAACCGTTTTATAGCACATTCAACGCCATTTTGAACCATTTTATTTATAAAACAAATGTATCTTTGGGTCACAGAGAGGTTTCTGGTCGTAACCCATCGGACGAGTATACAGCTGAACTACAATTGTACTAGAATAGAGTCTCACGGTGATACTGGAGTTACTCCGTTTAGATCATAGGTTGTAAAAGATTTTAAAACTCTTATTTACTCCTATCTACTATTCCCACGTAATTTATTTACTCTCTTTGTGTCAATCTATAACATCTCACATGGGTTTATGCTCCGTTGACATTATCTTAAGCTGTGATCAGAGATTGTGGTAATCGCTGTAAGAGTTAGACACACACACACTGTTTGCTGATAGTGGCAGCTACTGCAGCTAGTTGCCATGGAAACAAAGTATGTGTCACGTAACCTGTTTTTTTGTTTTAATCAGCACAAAATTCAGTTGAGGCAGCACACATGCCTCTAAAAACTAGAATAGTGTGAACAGGCCCTTATTCAGTCTGCCCTGTTCATTTGAAGGAATTAATGCCTTTTTCCCACATTGCCACTCTGTAGCCCCAGCGCCAGCCCCAGCAGCCGCCCCAGGCTCAGCCCCAGTCCCAGGGCTCAGTATCTGCCCCGCTCTACAACACCATGATGATTTCCCAGCCAGGACAGCCCAACCTGCTGCAGATCAGCACCAGCCTGCCGCAGAGCAACACACAGCAAGGCACAACCGTGGCCACCTTCACACAGGACCGACAGATCCGGTAGGGAGATGACAAACACACCTGACACTCACACGTTCATAAAATTCGTGAGAGATCTGTAGGCGCACAAACATACAAATACGCCAACTCTAATTGAGCATACCACTGCCTAGCACTCAGAATTCCCTTCTGAAGTCATACTGTTCAGATGGTAGTAGATGGATTTTAATTCATGCACACTATAATCCCAATTAATTTTTTTCTTCCCTTTTATTCATTCTTCTTTCCCATCCCTTCCCCCCCCCCCCCCTCCATTCTCCTCTCTCCAGGTTCCCAGCAGGGCAGCAGCTGGTGACTAAGCTGGTGACGGCTCCAATGGCGTGTGGCGCAGTCATGGTGCCCACCTCCATGTTCATGGGACAGGTGGTCACCGCATACAACCCCTTCGGAGGGCAACAGGTAAGAGAAAGGCTCTGTGAGTCATAGAGGAAACTAATGAAGCCATATCAACCTAAGATGAGGGATGAACACCATTCTGAGTAGGGCCCATTCATTACTACCTTCAGGGTGCCCATATGTGAGGCACCTAAACCCCAGCTGCTCAGCGCCAACAGACTGCACTTGTACTGGGCAGCCCCCGGGTGAGAATGTGTGTAGGAATATGAAGGGTGGCTTACTTGCACAGCAAATCTTCCTTTGATAAATTAAGTCTTTGAAAATGCAGTTTTTTGTATTTGATACTGATGCTGATAATTGGGAAGGAAAATGAACGATAACAGGCAAGAGAAAACCATAGAGGGTAGATAACAAGGCAGTGTTTTTTAAAGTCTAGGTCTGAAGGCAGGTTCCAGAAAGGTCAAATTGGACCCCTAAATTATTCTATAGACATTTTAAATATAAACAAGTTATTCGTTACTTTATGTTGCTTAAGCCTCACCAAGTCCTTGAAACATAAGGAGGACTAAATAAAAAAATATAGGCTAATAGGTTAGTCATAGCCAGGTTAGTAAAAACAGGTTAAATTTTGTTACATTAGCCTTTACAATAACTGGCACCCCTTTTAATTTCTCTTTCCAATCCAGAACTATTTTGAAAAAGTGGATTCCCAGAGAATCCAGAT
This sequence comes from Centroberyx gerrardi, assembly GCF_048128805.1. Classification (NCBI taxonomy): domain Eukaryota; kingdom Metazoa; phylum Chordata; class Actinopteri; order Beryciformes; family Berycidae; genus Centroberyx; species Centroberyx gerrardi. The sequence goes on along the minus strand of NC_135999.1, from coordinate 7,755,043 downwards.
GCGTAGAGGACAGTAATAAAACTGTTATAATGAGATGCATACCACTCTGACAGCAGTAGATATCCTACACAGGGATTCTCAGAAACATCTTAGTACTGAGTTAATCTTCATTCCTAGTTTAACTCACTTGTTTTGAGTGTAATGTATCCCTTTTAGTTACCTGTTAACTCCTCTGTTCCTTCAGCAGGGGGGGCAGACCCAGACCCTGACCCTGCAACCGGCCCAACCCCAACAAGCTCAGCCCGACGCCCAAAACCAGACAGCTGTAGTGGCCCAGAGTGGCCAGCAGGGGCAGCAGCAACAGCAGCAGTTCCTACAGGTAACAATAGAGGGCCGCAAATGTCATGGATTCAAACAGATGTAGGCCTAGCAGTGCACTTTGTCAAGACACCATATAATTCCTATGCTTTGTGTTGGTGAAAATTACTGTTGTCTTGGTGCTGCAGTGAGTAATCATGAAAAAAGCATAACTAGTATTCCAGAATCTAGTGGTTGTAAGCAACACTCACAGGCTGAACTTTTAATTTAATTTTTTTTTTTAATATTTAATTTAAAGAATGAGAATGACGACTCTTCATTGCTTAGTTTTCTTATTATTGTTACACTATTGCACTGTCAGGGCACCCGCCTCCTCCATGGTAACCAGTCCACCCAGCTGATCCTGCAGGCGGCTTTCCCACTCCAACAACAGGGCACCTTCACCCAGGCAACGCACCAACAACAGCAACCACAGCAACAGCAGCAACAGCAAAGGCAACAGCAGCAACAACAGCAACAACAATCTCACCACCAGAGGCACCAGCAGCAGCTGAAACCCCAGCCCCAGAAACAGCAGAAAGCCTCATCCTCACACAGGACTGACAGTGTCAGCAGCCAGCCACAGTAAGCTCTGGGGAAAGACGCATCCCGTCAGAAAACTTGGGGAGGGACGTCACCAAAACTTAAAGTCGAAAAGGATCGATACATGGATTTGTTTTGGTTGCGTGGTCGTCGCAAACTTCCATCTCCCCACATTGTTGTCCTCCCTTTTTCCATCTGAAAGAAATGAATCATAGGAAAGAGGAAAGCCTTTGAGCCCACAAGGAACTCGTGTCACCATGGCAACAGGATGGATTAGAATCCCCCTTTCCCTTAGCAGTGGCGGAGCTGTGTGGGAGCTCCGGTCTCCATGGAAACCTGACAAAACTCCAGAGAACACCTTATCGCCACGGTAATGAGAGACTCTTTCAAAGGTGTGTCAAAACGGACTGGTCTTGTACAGATTTACTGTATGATAAAAACTTGTAAATATCCAATATAGCCTAACAGGAAAACAGAAATGTAGTATTTTATATGATTGCATGGAAAGAATAACTGTGTAAGCTTTTATTAGTCGCTTTTGAAAAATGACTTTTTACTTTCTTCTAGTGTTTTCTGGTCAAAGATGGAGCGAAAACGGTGCTCCCTCAGACCCCTATCTCCCCCTTCTCTAAAAGTCCAGAATAAGGCTTTAAAGTTCTGTCAAGAGTTTGTTTTAAAAATGATTGGGCTTGGGTTTTTGTGGAAGTTGTGTTTTTAAACACTGTGTCTCTGATACAAAAATGGCTCTTTTTAACTTTGTAAGTACAAATGATGTTCGACAAGAAAGTAGATACAGTTTAACTTAATTCTTTGCAGGATGATCACTGTACGTGCAACGGGTTTAGTGATTCCAAGTGCCAATAACATTATAGTCAATTGATTTTTTTTTTTCTTTTTTTTTTTTAACAGGCTATTCAAAGGCGTATATATTTTCCAAGAAGATATTACCCTTAATAAAGTTCATGCGTGTGTATATAGTAGGGATTATTTTTAAAAAGTCAGAGCCCTATACGTAACAAACAGTATATCTTCAACCCCCATGATATTTTAGCACTTGATGTGGTTGTGTACAGTAAATCACTATCGAGACCTAGTTATTTGTAATCTCCGTGTGTGATTCTGTGTGCTAGTGTGTGTGTGTTGAGTGAGCATGAGCGTGTACGTGGTATATGTGTGTGTGTTGCCCCTTGTGTCTTACAATAATTGACTTAGTAAGGATTTGGAGTTTGCTGGATGGTACTTGTATTCTCAGGAATGTGGAAAGTTTTGCTTCTGCCTCAGTCTGGAACCAGACCAGGAAGGATTAGACAGTGATGCTGCAAAGACCACAGGAATAGGAAGGAGGAATAATCATAAAGGGTGTGGTAGCTGAGTCACGTTTGACCCAGATTTCTCAGTCTTCCTTGTTGTCTCCAAAGAGAAGAACCAAAATATGTTGTTTTTCTCTTGAATTACTGTAAGAAATAGAGGGAACCCTTTTCAACTTTGACCCAGATGGCAATAGACTGACTTGACTAGTTAACCTGCATTTCAAGTAAATGTTTCATGGTCTCTTGTATCATCAGTGTCTCATCCTTCTTTCTCTTCCTAGGCCTCAGTAGCCGTCATGCAGTTCAGTTCAGTTGTCACTCAGTTCTCAAACAGCAGTTGTAACATAAACCAGGGCTGGGCCCCGGTCCATTTTAATTTCAGAGTAGAAATGGAATTGGGCTCAACCCATGTACTACAGTTGTAAGCCATATCAAACAGAAAAGCCTTGGATTGGAGGAAGTGTAATGGTTGGAAAAGGAGTGTTTAGAATGTGTTGTCTTGTCTTGGAGTGTCGTAGAGAGTGTGTGTGTGTGGGGGTGTGTGTGCTTGCACTAGGTGCAAATTTAGTGTCTCTCCTTCTCGATTTTACTTCTTGTATCACTCGGGGGTCAGTATTGGTTTCCCCTGGCGATAGCCAATCAGTTCTTGCGTTGCAGTAAAAAGAAATAATTGTAATATTCAAGAAACTTCCTCTCTGGTTGAATATTCTGAAAGCCCAGGTGTGGGACAGCTCCACTTGAATACATGTTTGTGTGAGTGAGAATTTGTATGCATGATATGAATCACTGTAACCCATTTTATTTTCATATGGAAATGGATGTATGACTGGAGTTGAATGGATGTTTAGCAATGCAGAGCATTGGTCACCTGTCAGACTCGAAACAAAATGGGCGCCGTCTTGTTTTCCAGTGACAAACTCTGCTCAAAAAACATTTACCACAGTAATTACACATCAGACCAGGTTCAAATAGTAACCCTCTGAGATACATCTTGAGTGGTAAATTTAGATTAGCATGTAGTGTGACTTGGCAGGATTAAAATGAAGACTGTTCTCCTGGGATCTATTCACAAACAAGGAATGGTAGATGGATAGTACAACAAGGAGCTTACTGTTTGATCCAGGTCTTCCACCCATCACATAGCAAATTCAGATCCTCTTGTCTGTAGTTTGTGTTTAAGGCATCGCCCTAAAGGGTAATGTTGAAATGTTTGTAGTTTGAGTATGTGTCACTGATACCCAGCCCAAAGAATGTAAAGGTGTTTTAAAGAGACTAATGGATGTTGTAACTGTTGATTATAGAAAAAGAGGAACCTTTGACAGGCTTTGTGATGAAGGAAAGCAAGGGGTGTAAAAGAAATCATGTTTCTCACTGCAAGGATCCACATATAGAACCTAGAATTCAACCTCATTTAGTGGCTTTGCATTTGTAGAAGTTCTTAGGAACATCTGAATGTTTCACCAGTATGACAAACCTGTTCTATCATGTTTGTTTTTGAAACATTACAATAACTTTCTGGTCTGAGAAACGGTTCAAAAACTGTTGAAATCGAGGTGTAGGATATTTGGAACGGAATGCCATTGACAGGACAGCGAGCCCCCTCCATATAGACACACAGATCACCTATCCACCACACAATTTGGTTCTTAAGAATCCTAGTTCTAGTATAATACTGTACACATACACAAGGCTAACAACACCAGTATTCAGTGTGAAACGGTGCTATGCTTACCTGTACTGTATGTATGTATGTATATCCCTTCTTCTGCTCATGAACTGTGCTCCTTTATCTACCCCAAAGTCAAATGTAATAATTAATATTTTGAAGCAAAAATGTTTGCTATTATTATAACCCCCTCTCCCCCTCTTGGTCAATTTGAAAATAAAACCAATTGCAAATATTATACATGATACATGCTTTCTGTACTTCTGTTGTGGTGTTTTGGTTTCTCTTTCACAGGAATGGCTAAATGGGATAGACTCTCAAACACAGAAAGAACACACTATCCAGTAAGTTTTACCATCACAGGTACGTTCTTTATTACAAGTCAACCAACTGTATCAAAACTGCATAAACCCCAAAACCTTAAACAGTGTATCTTGCAGAAGCTTCTTTGCACGTACATTCCTATGATGGCTGCCCTCCCAGCAGTCACTGTGTGACAACCAAAATCAAATGCATCCAGCATTTTCAGACAACCCCTAAAGGCACATCTATAATGTATTTACATTGCATACATGTTTGACAAAAAAAAAAAAACAAGTAAAAAGAGCACACAAACAGTCCTAAAAGCCTGGCCGATGCCTCTGCTAAACATAGAGGACTACTCTAAAGCTACCGCTATGATCCATACAGCAATGCACTAGTTAGTCTTTTGTAAGTCACAGTGTCCAAAGCTACAACGCACAGGTGAGCATCGCTGTTTTCGTCTCTTATGGCTTCACTTGTGTATCACTAGTATCATCAGTTGCATGCCACTTTGGTATGGCTCATATGCAGTACACTTCAAAGAGACATACAGCACCAGAAGGTAGCTCTGAATCGTCTTTTTCTTTTTCAAGGCCTATTAAAAACAATTTGAAGGTTAGGCTGACTGACAATCTCTCACAATAGGAACTTGTAAATCCGGTGAATGTTGCAGTGAATTAAAGATGTCACTACCTGCTCTACGGTGTTTTTTTAAAAACAGGAGACAAATACAATACAAAGAACGGTCACAGTCTGTTCTTGACATTGCATAGTGCTCCTCTCTGCTCATCCGTTGCCCCGATCCAGTATCACCTTCCAAGGTCAGGTGCTCACTCCCATCAGCGCCTGTCTTGTTGTTTGTGTTTTCCCCAAAGCTTCTTAAGATATAATCTGTGGCCCGCTGCGAGCCAAAGCCCCTCCCCGCTGCTGATGGGTAACGTTACATCTGATGGTGGGCCGAGATGGATGGAGGCCGCTTTTATATAGACATGCACCTGAAATACCTACCACAGAGATCAATACGCCAATGGGGAGATAAGATAGAGGCCAGTACTGAGAGGCCAGTGCGTGTGTGTGTGAGTGACGGAGAGAGCATGTTGTTAGTAGTTTGCAGTTTAACCTTGGCTCTTTTCGTTTGTGTGGTAAAGGGAGAGAATGATCAGGGAGGTAGGGGTTGTGTGTTTCATAGCACTGCGTGTGTGTGTGTGTATGTGTGTGTATGTGTGTGTGTGTGTGTGTGTGTCACACAGTATCATAGTCTAGGAAGACGTCGGCAGTGCTGAGCAGTAAAGGCTGGGTGGGGGCTGTGGTGCTGCAGACGGAGCTCAGCCTCCGCGATGGCGCCCTCTGCTGGTCTGGAGGAACAGGTGCGTTGCTCAGCATCAGGTACACCTGAGGAGGAACAGCACACATTTCAATTACATGGACGTTTTTATGTGGATGTTTTTTTTTTTGTCCCTAAAGATTGGAATATGTTCTTTATTTAACTGTGAAGAGTGACTGGAAACTTTGTAAAAGTTATCCAGTGAGACACCCATCATGCTACTTCTATTTTTATTTCAGACTATCTTTATTCAGTCATAATTCAAGTAGGCATTCAAAAATGAAAACAGCTACAAATAAACAGCCTCTAGTTTTTTTGCCTAACTCTCCCTCTGTCTGCAACTTTTCTCCAAGGCTGTTGCTGTAATTATAAATGTAGCCTACTCTTTGTCCATTTACCTGATTAGGTAAAGATTAAAAATATGATAATATCAGTTGAGTCATTGCATGTCACACATATAGAAATGACATTTTTTGGGAGGAAAACACATGGGCAGATGTTTATACTTCACTACAAAATCCTGATTATATTCTTATCATCAATCATGATAATATTCTTATAATGATAATATTCGTATACAATCTTTGTATACAAATAGTGCAGATGAAGCATTGATTAATGATTGCATATGCGTACGTTCTTGGTGTTTTCTGACAGCAGCAGCTCGGTCCGCTCCACCAGCTTCCTGAAGGGAGGCCTCTTCACAGGGTCCTGGTTCCAGCAGGACAGCATCATGTCGTACCTGCAGAGACGGGACTGTGATTAAACACTGGAGACACAAACAGCTGAAGCCTTCAGAGACATTTCTGCACTGCTGCTCCATCAATCAAAATGAACTGTTTGAAAAATCCTGCAGCACTAATTAGATTAGATGAAACATGGGGGAACATCATGGCCACTATACACATACTACAAACCTCAAACCGTTTTGTATGCACGCCCACACACACACACAGCCAGTGTAATATTAATCAAAAGGTGGGGAAACCTCCAGTTGGTGATCATCATAAGGCAAACAGCCACTGATATAAATAAGAAATTATATTTACAGAAAAGTATGAATTTATGCTTGATTTTTAGACCCCATCCTATGACTTACATCAGTTTGATGCTACTTCCTATGATGTGTACTATGAATTTATGTCGAGCATATCCATCATCATAAAAGAGAGGATCTCATACTCAAACATGAACACACACACACACACACACGTACACTTACATCTCAGTAGGAGCAAATTCAGGCCTGTTCATCCTGTGGCCCTCCTGAATCATCCTATAAAATGCTGAGCCCACCTGCATCCCAGGGTACGGGCTGTTACCTGGAACACACACATACACACACACATATGGTTATATACACACTTAAAATCTTGATATCTGTAGAAATCATCATGCCTTATTTTAAAAAAATCCTATCCTATCAAAAAAATATCTAAATCAAATCTAATCATCATCTAAAGTTTATCATTCACTATCTCAGATACAGAGAATCCAGTCAGTGTATGTGTCATCATTTTGCCAACCAATGACTTAAGTTAGTAATACTTTAAAAAGTACCATTATTTGTTGCTATCAATAATAAAATTTTCCTATCAACCATTTTGTAGATATGCTAGATATCTCATGTAGGAAATAAATAATAAATGCTACTTTCTGGAGCTACACATTGCTTAAATGTATATGAACTGTCCCATTAAGTGATGCTGCTGGGGAACATCGTCAGAGGCTCTAATAGGGAGTCAGATCAGATGGATGATGACACAGATGTAAGGGCACAGCTCTAACTGTCTGCTTACCCAGAGAGAAGATCTCCCACAGCAGGATGCCGTAGGACCACACGTCGCTCTCGAAGGTGTAGACGCAGTCGAAGATGCTCTCTGGAGACATCCACTTGACTGGCAGACGTGCCTGCAGGAAGCGGGGACCATGTTGCCTCATTATTCACTCAATCAAAAAAAGCACATCTTATATCTCCAAAATTCCCCCACATGTCCATACATAGTATTAAACAGTAGAGCTTTTGCACACCTGAATACAAGGTGACAGGTGCGTAGGTGAAGACCACACTGTCTACTGAACTTTACATTTAGAGCGTCTTTATTGAGAACAACGTTTCAGTACTAAAACCT
>NC_135999.1:7734968-7744968 GCF_048128805.1 Centroberyx gerrardi | reverse complement strand
GATATAAATATAGTTGTTGCCATGGATACTCTCTATCACCTTCCACTGGATTTGGAACTTCGGTTTCTGTTGGAAGTTGGAGAAAACATTGGAGACAGGCATTCATACAGACAGAAAGTTGATTTTGCATCTCCTTCCTGCATGTGTTCATATGCTGGTATTGAAATGTTTGGTGTGAATGAATGAATGAATTAATTAATTTATTTGATGATTAAAAAACACATAGGCTAACTGCATTGCAGTCATTACATACATTAAAATCACCGAGGATGAAAACACAATAAAGCCCGAAGGCTTATTTCCATTGCGGTCCTCCAGTATAACACGTAACACAACACAAGATAAAAGCAAAACAACAAGACAGCAAGCGAAGACAATACAATCAACATATAAATAGCAGGCGGCGGGGTAGCTATGTCCACATACTCATGTTTTCTTGGTCATAAAAAGTTAGAATTAAAATTGAATATGCTACATGGTATTTTGTAACCATTTCTTTAAGGCCACTTTAAACGTGCTCTGTGAAACACTCAATTTCAGATTTGTGGGCAGATGATTCCACTGTACTGCTGCACTGTAAAGAAATGTGTTTTTGCCAATTAGGCTATTGAATCAACAAGGTATGAAGTCTGTCGAGCTACCTCTTGTAAAGTAGCTATGATTGTCTCTTAGTAGTGAGAAATAATTGATTAAGTACTTTGGTACCATATTTTTAACAATTTTGTAAGTGAGCAGCATCCTAATATAAATGGTTCTTTTCCCCACCGTCAACCAGTTAAGCTTTTTAAAATGTGCAGGTGCACATCACTCCATGGTTGCATAACTTAAATATACTGTGTGTTGTTTTCCTTCCACTTTCCTCCACTTTATATTACTTTAAGCACTTTAGCTGTCCGACTGTGTCTAGACTCTAGACTGTCGCCTGATGATCCCACCGTGAATTCAGAAACTAATTCTGGAGAGGTCTGACTCATCTGAGTGCAGTGAGAGCAAGTTGCCATATGGGTTTAGTCAATGCTTCCAGGCGTGATCAGAATGTCAAAAATCCCATTCAAGCGGGAAAACACAACTGGGAGCACATGATGAGATTAAACTCAGCATGTCTGCGTTCTGAATGGCTGAATGATTCATCTCAAATTCATTAGGACACATTTGAATTGATCAGCAGGATATTCCCTGCACTGCACTCAGCGGGAGGCTTCTATCTTATCACCATACCATATATACAGATATATATGCAGCCTACCCAAAAAGGAGGAAATCAATAGGATGGAGGCATGAATGAGCGATGGGCCCTAAGACAGAAATTCTGCTTCAATGTGACTATTGTAGGATTTTATATTTCTGTGATGCCAACTGCAATCAACAGACGTAAAATGATCTCTGCATATTGATGCTGCCAGATGAAAACTGAAAATCAGCTTTTCAGAAAATGGCAAAAAAATCCCTGTTTTTACATTGATGTCAGTGAATTTCCAAACTAATACATGGGTGTGAATGGGCTTCATGGGCCCCAGAGTTATGAGATGATATGATTTCCACCTGACAGTGATGATGTGGTATTTATGATTTGTTTGCTATCTTACCTGCAGATACTTGTAGAGCAGCACCACCAGAATGAGACTGAGTAAGACGCCAGTAGCCACCATGCCGGTTAGCAGAGGAGTGAAGAGTTTATGGGGAACGGTGCGCTCTGCGAGGAAACACACACCAACAAACCAGCAGTCAGAACACACATGGAGGGCTGGGATATACACACCATTTAAATTACGCACACAAACACACACACACACACACACACATACACACACACAAATCACATCCTCCTCATCCAGCTTAAAGGCAGACAGCTGCAGCAGTGGTGTTTGTTTGTGTGTCCAGGATTAGTGAGTCTCCACCATATAATCCCAGCCTGCACAGTCAGCATACAATTAATCCCATTCAATCTGCACCCAGTGACCACACACCTGGCCTCCACAGAAACAGGGTCAGTGAGTTTTGTGAGTGTGTGTGTGTGTGTGTGTGTGTGTGTGTGTTTTGCTGTCCTGTCACGCTAGCGTACCACTGATTGAGAACAGTGTGTAAGCCTCCTCCCCCTCCGTAGTGGCCACACACTCCAGGGTGTGGTAGTGTGCATGTTCCTTGCTGACATTCAGTCGGCTCTCCACCTCACTCCTCCCGAAGGCGGAGTTTGATTCCGTCACCATGGCAACCTCCGGAGCCTCCCATTGGCTGGCGTTGGGCAGGTGCGAACACCTGTGGAAGAGTGATGAAGGCTTAGGGATGCTTTTTCATCCTTCCTGTATCATCCTCTCCTCTCTATTGTACAAAAGATACATTTTTAGCATTTCTACTTCATGTGACTTACAGCATGAGCTGGATTAGCTCCACTATACTGTAAGTACATACTACTGAGCCATGGAGCGCCCATCCCCTCGTCTCCTATAGCAACTGATGATGTAACACCTGCTGGATAACGTCATAGCTTCTCAAAATGTCATAAAATGTCCTTTTAAATGGGTTGAAAATATAATAAAACCTGTTAATGTAATAAATTTCACGGATAATGTCATAACATCATATTATTACATTAACCGTTGCTTATTAGTTCATCAGGGGTGTAACATATTTTTAACTGATAATGTCTAATCATATTTGCATTTATTTAATAACTCATGAAGAAGAATATTGTCATGACTTGGGTTATTGCATCATTAGCCCCGATTATTACAGTTAAAATATGACATGTATTATAGAGTATTATTATAAACAAAAACTAAGACATTTACTAGGTGTTAAAAATAGTCATACACTGAAATAAAAATAAAATCAAGACTTTGTGAAAAACTAAAACTAAACAAACTGTCATGTCTACCATTACGCGAAATGTTTTTAGTTTTAGACTTTTTGGGAATTAATTTTGGGTGGAGAATCTTGGGCTATTTTATGCTAACTATGCCATGAGATGGCACTATCCTGCAGACCCACTTGTTTGGGACTATTCTGAGCGAAATGGTCTGAATTCAGATTGCAAATGTAAATACATTTTAAAAATAATTTATTATTCATTGTTTACACAATACCTGCATAATACAAAATTCCTGCTCTGGACATCGATTATTACACCTTTAAAAAATATCACCCCTACCAAAAATACTAAAACTAGAACTGAAACTAAATAAAAACTAAACTGAAACTGAACACTTATAAAAAAAATAAAAAATGATAATTGCTGCCTCTCTCCCATCTTTCCTGTCACTGTAAGCAATAATTAATCTTTTTGAAGAAAGTATATTGATGTGTTTTGGGCATACCGTGTGTGTGGCACCTCACAGAAGTACCAGCTGATTTTAGGGGCCGGGTATCCAGCGGCAATGCACCGCACCTGTCCATCAACAGGCCCCTCCTGGGAGATGATGACTGGCTTACCTTGTAGAGAGAGAACAGAGGAAAGTGGAGGGCGGGTGAGATGGATGGACAGAGAGACCGAGAGACAGACAGATGGATAGACAAAGACAGATAAAGTTGACTGAAAGACATAGGTAAACTCAAGAGCCACATTTTAAATAGAACTGAACTGAACTGAAAAGCATTCATATTAAGCTTTTTGAACCATGCAAAGCAATGTAACAAATGTGAGAGCAAACAAGACTTACTGCTGACATAGACAGGGAATGACTGATTGACAGATGCATCATTGTGACTGGCTGAGAAGGTGTAGATCCCGCCCTCTGAGCCGTGAACCCTCACTAGTTTCAGCTCACTGATGTACCTGATGAGAAAAGAAACGAAAAAATGTGAGAATCTGTGTGTGTGTGTGTGTGTGTGTGTGTGTGTGTGTGTGTGGGCAACTGGGCATGTGTATACTTGTGTGGCCTAACTGTCCACAGTACCTGTATCTTCTGCGATGGACGGTGATCACGTGCTCGGTGGTGTTGCGGAGCTGCTTGCCGTTGTACGCCCAGCTGAGGCTGATGGGTACGGGGTAGGCGTCGAACTCCACCCTGAGGCTCAGGCTCTCCCCCTCTTTCACATCAGCCTGGCTTAGGCCCGGGCCTCCCAACATAGTGAAGAAGCCTCGATCTGGAGCGCAACAGAAACAGTTGAAGGAAAAACCCATCCTCAGATACTCTTACACTGTTAGATATCGTCAATCTGTGATGTTTAGTGCGTTCCAGGAGTGTTGTAATTTACTTTTTTGGTGTACCCACTTTCCCTCAATCTGCCTCGTCTAGTTCTACTTCAGTTAGTGATTTCCTACATTTCCCAGAATGCCTTATGACAACCCCCTGAGAACAGGCCTGTTTACCAACCTGGCCTTTATACCAAATTCTACCAAAGGGACGAAAGGGAAAAGGGAAAAGATCTAATTTTTCACTCTGAAGTTTTGATTCATCACTCCCTGTGGGCGGAGAAGCACACACACCCGACCCGACAGAAAATAGGGCGAATCTACCATGTCTCAGTTAACGGGGATGGGACGCTCATCTCTGTTGCAGCCCCTCTTTGTGGTTTAGGCTGATAAGATAGGTGTATATTTACATAAAAATCTTGCCAAGTGTAGCTTTAACCTCAAAATCTGTCTCAGACACTTGATCTGAGGTATGAAATAACACACTTTGAATAATGCAAAATGTTTCCCATGACACCCACTTAATTTGCATGGTATGCAAAAGAGAGACGATAAATACCTGAGAACCATCCAAAACTGATTTCATAAACATTACAAACAAATGTTGGGTTGGGGGGGGTGGGGGGGTTGGGGGGGGTGGGGGGGGGGGGGGGTGCAGCAAAGTTGCCAAAGCTCATGGGAGTTTGATGGCGGGAAAGAAAGCGTTCCTTTAACACTCACCGCGGACGTCCAGCTGCAGCGCTGTGGCACTGGCGCCTCTCTCATTGTGGGCGTGGCAGCGGTAGACGCCCGAGTCTGACTGGTTGACGGCCGTGATCCAGAGCGAGGTGGAACGCTTGTAACCACGGGAACCAGACAGGATGTGAGAGGTGTGGGCTTCGTGAGGATTCTGCAGGGCGTCAGGGGGCAAAGGTCAAACAGATCCACTGTTGGCATGCTATCATGGGACAGATAGTTGGTTTGATACACTATGTTGAATCAATATATAGTCAATATACAGTCATTTTCGGGATAGTGAGCTGAAGTTTTCCTCAAATGTCACCTCAGCTAATGGTCTAAATATTTGACTGTAACTTGCATTCCATTAAAAAAAGGCAAGAGAAGCCAGTCAGCCAAATGGAAAGACAGAGAAAGTTTGACAGCCAGACAGTAAGCACATCCAGACAAAGAGAGGACAGGAGAAGCAGCCAGTCCTCTCACCGCTGTGGAGGGGAAGTCCCACTTGAGACTGAAGTCTGGGTTGACGTTGGAGGAGCTACATGTCAGCTCAAACTGCTCTCCCCTCCTCAAGATGACGATGTCTCTCTGGGACAGCGTGAGCACTGGAGGCACCTCAGGCACTGGAACAAGAGGTACAAAAGGTTCATATGAACTTGAGTTCATCTAAACAGGCACGCTCTAAAAAAAAAAAAACTTCCATCTTTCTCTTATTATATTTATTTTCCTGACACTTGACTCTTCTCTTTCTGACCTTTGCTTTCTTTCCTATTAGTGTCTTGCAATTTTGGTGATCTAGGAATTTTAGCTTATTCTACTTTGCACGCACTGCAAGTCACTCTGGATAAAAGTATCAGCTAAATGCCTAAATTGTAAATGTAAATGCATGTAAACCTCCTAAAGATATTTCTTGGTGAGGTGGAACTGCCTCTGAAACAGAATTTAGGCTATGTGATACGAAAATGTAAAACTGAAACCTGTACAAATCAATATCTTGTATGTAGCATGGAAGCTCCTATAGGTGGGGTGGCTCCCTCTGCGTATTCAATGGTAGGTAAAACACTGCTGCACACACACACTAATGCATGTTTAGACTCACATGACCATCGCATACACACACATACTCATGCATACATACAGTTGCTGACTTCTTTTTGACGTGACTGCCTGCTGCTGTCAGTTTGGCGGCTGTGTTTGGATTGGCCAGCTTAATTGTTTACCACAAACAGTGGCTTCATGCTCTGTTTCAAAGCTTTGTGCTTTACGGATCTCCTCTAATCCCCCTTCTCTCTTACTCTCCTCCTCCCTCCCTCACCGCTGTGTTTCTTAGTCCCTCTCTCCATTACTCCACCTCTCAAACAGAAGCCAGACCATAACCGCCGCCCCCCCCCCCTCCCCCCCCCACCCCACCCACCCCAGCTCGCCTCTCTTCAGCCCTCTCTTTCCACTGCCGGCCCAGCTGAAAATGCTGATACAGTGCCGGGACAAGTAGAAACGTCATCAATTTCCACTGACGTCCGCTGAAAAAACTGCCTTTATGCTACATTTCATCTTAATATCACTCAGGAGAGCCCAGGGGGAAATGATATCTCGCCTCTGCCAGGATGCGTATGACTATATTTTTTGTTGTTTTATGAGCGCTGTGAGTTAAATCATCACCTCACACACAGGTGAGGTCAGATTTACCAAGTGGATAGTCGTCTTTACACAGAACTCGCAGACCCGCCCTTTTCCTGGTACAAATGCTTTCTGTAAAGATGTATGAAGCCTCACCCTCCTTCGCTCTCCTATAGCATTCACTCCATCCCTCTTTGCCTCACTCTCTTAGCGTTATTAACAGCCGCAGACCTGAATGAGAAACCTAGTAAAGCATCACCATGTGGAGAGCCTTTAGACAGCCATGAGTCATGAACCGTAGCTTAGGAAACTAGATATTCCCCCTTCCTCCTCCATCCCATCTCTCACTCACCTAGTCGTACATCCACAGTGTATTGGCTGGACGTCACTGTGACTCCTCCGAGCCGCCCCACACACACGTAGCAGCCCTCGTACTCCTTTCTGGCACCGCTGATGATGACGCCGCGCTGGGGGTTGCTACGGTAACTCATGCTGGAGGGCAAAGGTCGCCCATCGCATGTCTCTAAGGCCAGGAGGGTAACCTCGGGGTCGGTCACCAGACAGGGGATGGTGCAGTTCTCACCCGCGCGCACCAGGATGCTGTTCACCATGGTGCGCTGGAAGGCATTCTGAGGGTCTGAAGGGAGAAGAGAGAGTCAGACTGATAAAGAGAGACATTTGATAAACAAATAGGCAAACAGAGAGTCAATACACACCCACCTTTCACATAGACGTAGATGGAGCTGTGTTCCAGCGTGTTGTTGTTGACACACACATAGCGGCCCATGTGGTAAGCCTGTGCGGCCGGCACCCTGACGTAAGTGGCTCCGCCCTCCTCCACCTCTCCCTCCAGCCTGCGCCCCCTGTCCCTCTGCCACCTCACCCCCGACAGGGCGCCAGACACCGCGGCATCGTCATGGCAACGCAGCTCCAGCTTCCCCCCCTTGGGAACCACCGTGTGAGGCCCGCTGGGGGAGATGACCGGCTTGGACCAGACTGGAACGGAGGACAGACAGCATGTTGGGATACGGTGGACCTGCTGTGTGATTGTAAAGGCTGGGACGGGTTGAGTCTGGGTACAGATCTCACTAGTATAGATGAGTTATCTGCTCTCTCCTCTAGGCAGAACAGAAACAGACAGAAGAGAGATGAATAACAAGAGCAAGAACAGAACATAACAGATCAGACCAGACCAGACCAGAATAGAATAGAGCAGAACAGAACAGAACAGAACAGTATAGAATAGAATAGAATAGAATAGAATAGAATAGAATAGAATAGAATAGAATAGAACAGAACAGAACAGAATAGAATAGAATGCAGAATGTTATGGTTATACAGAATGTTGGCCCAGAGCCCCTTAAGACAGGCTGCTATCTATAACCACCATCAGCTCAATTGAACAATCAATAATTATGAGCTGTCTCCCCGCTGAGTAATCATGCATTAAGGACCTGAATCCAAACTCTTAGGAGAGGTAGACTGCGCTAACATTTTCATCACAACTTCACCCCAACATCCCCAGGGCCCCTCCTCCAAGCCTCCTTTGTGTAGATTTCCACATGATATGTCTCCATTTCTAGAACAGTATTTCCATGTGACTGTTGTGCCTTAGGGCCAGGCAGGGGCCCAGCGCAGATGCCAGAGAAGGAGTGACGCAGTTGAATGCAAATAGGCACCAGCCTCAAGGACCAATAAAAAGAAGTCTATGTGTTGTAGCTGGCTGTATCATTTTATATAGTGTATGTTGTTTTATACCAGCACCCTGATCCCTATAAAGAGGCCAGGTTCTATCCTCCAGTAGGACATTGTGTGCAGTGAGCCTATTTGAATAAGCTAAAGGTTTCATAGCAAACCTGAGGCTGTATGACTAAACAAAAATCCATCATCTCAGCAGTCCCAGTCGATGAGCCCAGGTCGAGCTGCTGGATGTGTTTGTGTAAATAGCTTTGCAGTGTAGGATACTGGCTATTTATGCCTTGTGCAGCGCAACGTAATCCCTATTATTTCAGTAAATAATTCATTGCCCCCGGTGGCGGCTCGGACACACACACACACACACACACACACACACACACACACACACACACACACACACACACACACACACACACGCACACGCACCTGTTGCCCGGGAGAGGCAGACGCAGCCCAAAGCCATACCTTGGCATTCAGTTATGCAAATTGCGTATCTGATCTGACTTGAGCCAACAGGTTGAGGAGACAACTGTTAAACACCGCGCTGTGTAAACATCAACCACTTCTTTTTCCAGGAAGAGTGTGGGAACAGCAATCATTAAGATAAAGTCTGCATAAACTGCAAAACATATCACCCGCGAACCAGACATGCGTGATGACAGAATGATGCTTTCTCCGCCATTTACACCTGACTACTATCAATTAAGGAGGAGAAGACCCTGCTATAAATAAGTAGTGCAATGACTCTTATATTAATTACATCTGCAAACTATAGACTAATAATTCGTCACAGTACAGCCTACCCATCAGTTGAAAAAGAACTATAGGCTAGTAATCCTATAATGCATTTTACAGGGATACATAACAAATTCCACAGTAAAAGTATGAACTATAATGTCCTATGGGAAAATTAGGCTATATAAAAAAGTATGATGTAGCCTAAGTACGATGAGGTCACTATAAACTCACCACAGACACACTGCAAGTCCCTATAGGAATATTATAGGAATAGACTACAATACTTTAGGAGAATATTCTGGTGATACAGGAGATTAAAAAAAATACCACAAAATACGAAGGTCACTATCATTTCACTATTAGCACACAGGCACACTATAAGTCACTATAGCAATATTAGAGGAATATTACAGTGATAATTCAGTTAAGGTTGGAATTGCTCTCTTACCTGTTAGTGGTAGCAGAATAAAAGGTGTGGCAAATACAATCCAGTGGCATCTCATGATTAGGCGGTGATCAGGCGTATTATTCTACCCCATGCGTCTTTCGGTCAAGTGCAGGCATAACCATCCTGATGTGCTTCAAACCAGATCCCGTCCAGCCCGACCAAAAACAGGTCCCTCCACGGTAATGAGCGCACGGCAAAATGATACTGAAGCCTGCGACTCCCCCTGATGGAGCTCAGTGGTCCTTAAAGACACAGTGCAGCGCCTCTCTCTATCCATCTCCCTCTCAGTCCGTACCACTCCTTTCTGTCCCGCATTGGCTGGACACGCGCCAAAGTGATGAGTCGGTTATTACCGGAAAAAAACAACTCGGTCCAAATCATCGTTTTTCACCCGGGCCCTTACAAGATATACGAAACACAGTACTCTTATAATAAAGTTTTAGACGCATACTAGACAAATATCACAGCACAATTATACCATTAAGGTCACTGTAAAATCACTATCGAGTACCACCGACACATTATAAGTCCCTATAGGAATATTATAGGAATGGTGACTTTTATTAATAATTCCCAGACAGTGAATGTCACAGTTCATTCTCACATTCTCAAAAGTGTCCTTGTTTTGCGCCAGTGACCTGCAGTGATGA